>NC_053395.1:76942495-76993457 GCF_905171765.1 Bufo bufo | reverse complement strand
CATATGAAAACTAGAGTCAGAAAGCAGGTAACCCAGAAACGGAAGCTCCTGAACAGTAAACACACATTTCTCCAATTTGGCATACAATTTATTCTCCCGAAGGTTCGACAAAACCTGTCTCACGTGATCCTGAAGAGTCTTCAGATCAGGAGAGTAAATTAGAATGTCATCCAAGTAAATTACAACGAACCTTCCCACAAAATGGTGGAAAATGTCATTGACAAATCGCTGAAACACTGCTGGCGCGTTAGTTAACCCAAAAGGCATAACCAGATTCTCAAAATGACCCTCGTGTGTGTTGAAAGCCGTCTTCCACTCATCCCCCTCCTTGATTCTGATCAGATTGTAGGCCCCTCTTAAATCTAACAATCTGATCAAAACGGTCAGAGATCAAAGGAAGGGGATATGGATCACGGACCGTAATGCGATTCAATTCCGGGAAATCCAGACAGGGTCTAAGCGATCCATCCTTTTTCTTAACAAAGAACAACCCAACTGCAGCCAGAGATTTAGATGGCCTAATATGACCTTTTGCCAAACTCTCGGCAATATACTTCCGCATGACCTCTCTTTCGGGTTGAGAAAGATTGTATAGCCGAGACTTTGGCAACTTAGCTCCTGGGATGAGATTAAACGGGCAATCATATTCACGATGAGGAGGCAATTCCTGAGCCCCACTCTCCGCAAATACATCCGCAAAATCTGAGAGATACTGGGGTAAAACCGTAGTAGATACCCCAGAGAGAGAGGCACTAAGACAATTGTCCAAACAAAATTCACTCCAACCAATGATCTGCCTTGCCTGCCAATCTATAGTAGGGTTATGTTTTATCAACCACGGTAACCCGAAGACCATAGGAGCGGCCAAGTCCTTCATGACAAAACAAGAAATGATCTCAACATGTGAATCACCCACCCTTAACTGAATACCATGAGCAATATGAGTGAGACTCCTTTGAGAGAGAGGGGAAGAATCGATTGCGAACACCGGAAGCTCTCTTTCTAAGGTGCAAGTACTTAGGCCGAGATTTTGAAGAAAAAGATAATCAATAAGGTTTACCCCAGCACCACAATCAAGGAATACTTCAAAATTAAATTTTCTTTAGTCTAGTGCCACCATAGCTGGAAGGAGAAAACGAGTATTGCAGTGAGATTGCATACTTGCTTGCATGCTGCGCCAGCCATTCACACTAGTCAAGGGTGTTTTTTTTTCTCTTTATGTAAACCTCTTTGTGGTTCTTTATTATCAACACGCGATTTAACAAAAGGACAAGCATAAACAAAATGATCACTTTCTCTACAGTAATAACATAGCTTATGCAATCTCCTAAAGTTCCTATTACCAGAACGGAACAACACCTGACATAGCTGCATGGGTTCCTCCCCTACCCCAGGATTGTATGTCATAATACTTGGGGAACTGGTGGGACGAAACCACTCACAGAAGGGAACCCTCGCGTGGGGGGATCTTACACCTCTCTCTAATGCGTCTATCTAACCGTACAGCCAAAGACATAGCATTCTCCAATGTATCTGGGTACTCATGAAAAGCGAGGGCATCTTTTAATCTCTCAGACAACCCCTGACAAAACTGACTACGAAGCGCGGGGTCATTCCACCCAGACTCCGTAGACCATCTCCTAAACTCAACACAATACACCTTTGCTGAATGTTCTCCTTGTGATAAAGTACGCAACTTAGATTCTGCCATCGAGACCCGATCTGGGTCATCATAAATTAATCCCAAGGCTTTAAAAAATTCATCCACCGACCGGAGGGCCAGAGAACCGGTCGGCAGAGAAAAGGCCCAGGACTGCGCGTCCCCTTTAAGCAGGGAAATGATTATCCCTACTCTCTGACTCTCATCACCAGATGAAGACGGACGCAGCTGAAAATACAGCTTGCATGACTCTCTAAAGCTGATAAAATCATCCACACCCCCAGAAAATCGATCAGGGAGAGCAACCTTAGGTTCAAGGCTGGACTGACTCCCACCAGCAGAGCCATGAAGCAGAAAATTCTGACAAAGTGAAACTGCATTGCGGAGGTCAGCTACCTCCCAAGTTAATTCCTGCATGCGATCAACCAACGAATCAATTGACTCCATCTCAAAGCTGCTGAGAAATAGCAGTCTAGGTTTTGGTGGGTTATAATGTCACGCTGGACAGGATACAAGATACCACAGAAAACCACAAGCAAGTGTCTAGGCCAGAAGCTGGGGATAAAAGGTCACCTCCTTACAAATCCCTACCAGCTCTCCCTAGACTACTGTGCTCACGTTCAGACCCTGAAGGTGGGAATAAACGTGCCCCCGTGCCTAAGGCTGAACATACCCTAAAATCCCTAAGATGGTGACAGGGGAAAAGAGACAGCCTTCTTCCTCAGGACCTGGAGGAGGCAGGCGTCTCCCTAACAGCCTAGACAGAACACCCAAAAGAAAACCAAAATCAACTTATCTTGTCACAGAGCAGAAATGCAAATCCTTCCTTCCTTCCTTCCTTCCACAGAGCAAGACTGAAGCTATAACCCACACGGAACACTGGGAAGAGGCATGATTTAAACTCCTACAAATGACCCCACCCAGAGCACCTGAAGGGAGGCGGATACAGCTCAACTCCAAAACAAAAACAAAAAACTACACACGTGCTGCTAACCTGGCAGACCTCCGCACATAATCTGAGCAGGGCATGACAGCTGTGATTCTAGACACAATCCTTGGGCAAGTGTTCCTCTGATCCTGTCAGCAGCTATAATTTTCTAATCCTATTCAATCTTTAGGATTTATCATACTCTATTGGGATTCAATATACCTATTTTTAACAGTGCAAATTTTTCAAATTTATATTCCCTTTTTTCTTTTCAGGGCGTCAATTTGATCCGGCTACAATCATCTCAAAAGCCGTGTCCAATGTCATCTGCTCGGTTGTATTTGGGAGTCGCTTCCAGTATAACAATGCTAGCTTCCACAGAATGCTGGATATTTTTTATGAAACTTTTGAGCTCATGAGCTCCATCTGGGGACAGGTACAATAGCATAAAATCTTTATTATGTATTTTCTAACTATTCGTTGAGTTTACCGTATACCATCTAAATGATAGTTTACTAATAGATATTTGCTTACCTTGCAATGCAATTTCATATGTAATCCAGCTACTGCGCAGTCATAATTTCATCACTGAACAAAGGATCCCAGCAGTCGTGTCTTAATGCAAATCAGATGTCTTTTATTCCATAAATGAAAAGACCAGGACCAGGTTTCGGCGATGTGCCTTCATCAACAGGTATGTCCAAATACAATCTTAACAAACTATATATGCTCTACAGTCACCGCCCACAGGAGCTAAAGTCCATCGCATAAGGGGAATGGCCACAAAGTTACAGGTGTTATCAATTTAATAATAAGCAAGCCAAAAAAGAGAAAAAGCATCTAGATAGATATTTCATCTTACATTTGTAGATAATACTCTTGTATAACGTTCAAATTTTCAATATCTGAGAAATAAACAACAGATATATTGTAAATACATAACAAAATTATTCTATTACAAATACATGACCTCATATTCCCTATTGAGGCCTCTAGGGTGCAATGTGTCCAATGTATGGATCCAAAAGGCTTCCCTCCGTAGCAACATCTTATTGATGGTACTCCCCCTCCGTGGTCTGATCACCTGCTCTATAACCTGAAATTTCAGCTGGGCAATAGAATGTCTGCACTTTTCAAAGTGGCTTGGTATGGGTAATAATAAGTTTTTAGTTCTAATAGTCGATTTATGCTTATTAATTCTGTCCCTCACTGCCTGCATTGTCTGACCAATGTACAACAGACCACAAGGGCATTTAATCAGATAAATGACATTTGAAGACTCACATGTAAAAAAAACCTTTTACTTCAAACGGATTCCCGGTATGTGGGTGATAAAACGTAGGGCCCTTTATGATGTGTGAACATTGGAGACAATGCAGGCAGGGGAACGTACCTTTACGTGGTGTTGATAATACACTTTGACGCAACCGATGTTTAGTGCCCCCTATGTCTGCTTTAACTAGCATGTCCCTTGAAACTGGGGTTCTTCCTATTACGGATCAGGGGTAAACTTTTAAATTCTGAGACCTCTGGATAGGCCTTACCCAATAAATGCCAGTGTTTTCTTACAATATTGTCAATGTATGCATTAAAGGGGTGAAATTTATGAACAAATGCTATCCTAGCATCATCCTTTTTCTTATGTTTAACCCTCGCTACTAATTGACAAGCACCACTATTAGATAATACATCTGAGGGATATCCTCTTTCTCTGAATCTAGTAGTCATTTCCCCGAGCCTCTGATTCTGTAAAAGCGGATCCGTAACAATCTGCCTTACCCGCTGATATTGAGATTTGGGTATAGACCTTTTTAAGGAAGGGGGGTGTGCACTCGAATAATGCAAAATACTGTTTCGATCCATTTCCTTCCTATAGAGGTCAGTGGATAATTGACCTTCCTGTTTTTTTATGACCAATGTATCCAAAAAGCTGACTTTATCTCTATCACATGTCATTGTAAACTGTAGACCCTCACATGCTAAGTTCAGATGATCCATAAACGCCAACAGGGTCTCACGTGGCCCCGCCCATATGCAAAAAAATATCATCAATAGACGTTTTCCAAACCAAAATATTCTCAATATATAATTCATTGGTATATACATATGTTTCCTCAAATGCAGCCATGAATATATTTGCATAGGGCAGGGCCACGTTTGACCCCATTGCGGTCCCACGCTTCTGGACATAATAATTATCCCCAAATAGAATTTTTTTTTCCATCAGAACAAAATCACGTAAAGATGCAGTATATTCACTAGTCTCCAAAATCTTAGAAACCGCCTGGATCCCCTCCCTGTGGCTAATCGACGTGTAAAGACTCACAACGTCGATAGTCACAAGGAGGCTGTCCTCAGGAGCATGACCCAAATCATTAATCAATCGTAGAAAATGAGGAGTATCTGATAGAAAAGTGGTGTCAGGGCTTTTTCTAATACTATGGCCAATGGACTAAGAATAGAATCTACTGAGGACACAATAGGGCGTTCAGGGGGATCTATGCACTTTAGGTAAAATATATAATACCGGGGTGATGGGGGATTGCTTAATCAAGAATCTACTCATATCTGAGTCGATCGTCCCAGCTGTTTCAAATTGCTTAACCAAAGTAACAATTTTCTCTTTAATTCTCCAAACCGGATCTCTATCAAGTAATTGGTATGTTTGAACATCAGACAGCTGTCTCATGACCTCATTAATATATTTCTCCCTATCCATCACCACAATTGAACCCCCCTTATCAGCAGGTTTTATCATAAGAGTATTGTCCTCCATAAGAGCCCTGATCGCTCTTTTTTCTTCCACAGTAATGTTTGGAGTCATGAATAGTCCACCATGCTTTACCTTGTCACAATGCTCTCTTATTTCTTTAAGTATTAATTGTGCATATGTCTCCACCGGATGGTACGTTTTCGGCGGCATAAATGTGGACTTATTACTGAGTCCCAGATCTTTCAAATGCAGGCATGTTTCAGCTGGTACAATGTCAGTACGTTGAACAGGCAGAGCCGGTTGCGCAAAATGTGCTTTCAGCCTCACCTTACGAAGAAATTGTTGTATGTCTATGTTCATTTGAAAGCTATCAAACCTAGGTGAGGGGCTAAATGACAGGCCTTTTTGCAATGCTTCAACTTGCTGGCTATTAAGACATCGGGACGATAGATTTATAATCAGAGATTGACTCTTACCTGAGACCGAGTCTGTACTTGATGCGGTCCCGTCTCCGGTGCGACGCCGGCAATGTTTGCGGCCTGCTCGCCTATGCCTCCTCCGCCGTCTGTCTCTCTGAAAAGGGCGCACCTCGCGTGCGCCTGTTGATTCGTTGCCAGAGCTCGACGTGAAAGATCCTGATCTCGCGGGTCTTCTGAATCCTGATCGCTGACAAAATGACGTGTCCTGCCATCTGTAGACTCTGTTCAGGTGATTCTCTGCTATGACATGAAGCCTGATTCTCTGCAATGGGACCTCTCTCCTCTGTCTGGGTGGCGGGGTCTAAATATCTGACAGTGGCCTGTTCCAGTGGTGGGTGACATGAAGTCTGATTCTCTGCTATGGGACCTCTCTCCAATTGATATTGGTTAATTTTTATTTATTTTATTTTTATTTTTATTCATTTCCCTATCCACATTTGTTTGCAGGGGATTTAACTACATTTTGCTGCCTTTTGCAGCACTCTAGCCCTTTCCTGGGCTGTTTTACAGCCTTTTTAGTGCCGAAAAGTTCGGGTCCCCACTTCAATGGGGTTCGGGTTCGGGACGAAGTTCGGGTCGGGTTCGGATCCCGAACCCGAACATTTCCGGGAAGTTCGGCCGAACTTCTCGAACCCGAACATCCAGGTGTTCGCTCAACTCTAATCACCACCGATTGTGTTAACCATAGAGGGACGTCCTCTCCGTTTTCTTGTGGATTCTGGTGCTACTAGTAGTACTATATGTGAGGATTATTATAGTGGTCCAAGAGAGAATACTGAGCCCTCTGTGGGAATTAATGGGATACTGACCAGATCTTATAAAACTCCTCCTCCCTCGATCAAACATCCATACAAGCACCAGTCAATGTTCACACACAGTTTTAGAATCATTCCAAATTGTCCTGTGAATTTATTAGGGAGAGATTTGTTTGTTCTGTTAAGGTTGCAGTTTGGGATTAGCAAGACGGGACACCTACATGTCACATCTTCAGTTATGCCCATTCATGTACCAAAGGGTAATTGTTTTTTATATTTGGAATGCCAACCTCAGGATCCACTACTTAATCCGGTTCCTCCTGAGGTTTGGGCAAATACTGACCAAGATGTTGTCCTTATCTCTTGTACACCATATAAGGCAATGCTTAAGCCCGGCACTGCACCTGTTTATATTAAACAATACCCCCTTTCCCCAGAAAAAGAAAAGGGGATTGAGTCTATGTTGATGAAATTCCTAGAGGCAGGGGTTATTGAGGAAATAATTTCCCCCTATAATATACCTATCAACCTAGAAAGGCTGATAATACCTTTAGGTTTGTCCAGGATCTCAGAGCGGTAAATGCACAGATCATACCCATAGCCCCTGTGGTTCCAGACGTACGATCTCTGCTATAGGCTATTCCTGCCCATGCAGAGTTTTTCTCTGTTATTGATTTAACCACCTCAGCTCCCCTAGCTTAAACACCCTTAATGACCAGAGCACTTTTTACAATTCTGCACTACACTACTTTCACCGTTTATTGCTCGGTCATGCAACTTACCACCCAAATGAATTTTGCCTCATTTTCTTCTCGCTAATAGAGCTTTCATTTGCTGGTATTTCATTGCTGCTGACATTTTAACTTTTTTGTTATTAATCGAAACTTAATGAAATTTTAGCAAAAAAATGACATTTTTCACTTTCAGTTGTAAAAATTTTCAAAAAAACAACATCTATATATACATTTTTCTCTTAATTTATTGTTCTACATGTCTTTGATTAAAAAAAAATGTTTGGGTAAATGTTTGGGTAAAAAAAAAAAATGGTTTGGGTAAAAGTTATAGCGTTTACAAACTATGGTACAAAAATGTGAATTTCCGCTTTTTGAAGCAGCTCTGACTTTCTGAGCACCTGGCATGTTTCCTGAGGTTCTACAATGCCCAGACAGTAGAAAAACCCCACAAGTAAACCCATTTCGGAAAGTAGACACCCTAAGGTATTCGCTGATGGGCATAGTGAGTTCATAGAACTTTTTATTTTTTGTCACAAGTTAGCGGAAAATGATTATTATTTTTTTTTTTTCCTTACAACGTTCCACTAACTTGTGACAAAAAATAAAAACTTCCATGAACTCACTATACACATCACAAAATACCTGCGGGTGTCTTCTTTCCAAAATGGGGTCACTTGTGGGGTAGTTATACTGCCCTGGCATTTTAGGGGCCCTAATGTGTGGGAAGTAGTTTGAAATCAAAATGTGTAAAAAATGCCCTGTGAAATCCTGAAGGTGCTCTTTGGAATGTGGGCCCCTTTGCCCACTTAGGCTGCAAAAAAGTGTCACACATGTGGTATCATCGTACTCAGGAGAAGTTGGGCAATGTGTTTTGGGGTGTCATTTTACATATACCCATGCTGGGTGAGATAAATATCTCGGTCAAATGCCAACTTTGTATAAAAAAATGGGAAAAGTTGTCTTTTGCTGAGATATTTCTCTCACCCAGCATGGGTATATGTAAAAAGACACCCCAAAACATATTGCCCTACTTCTTCTGAGTACGGCGATACCAGATGTGTGACACTTTTTTGCAGCCTAGGTGGGCAACTGGGCCCACATTCCAAAGAGCACCTTTAGGATTTCACAGGGCATTTTTTACACATTTTGATTTCAAACTACTTCTCAAACATTAGGGCCCCTAAAATGCCAGGGCAGTATAACTACCCCACAAGTGACCCCATTTTGGAAAGAAGACACCCCGAGGTATTTCGTGATAGGCATAGTGAGTTCTTGGAAGTTTTTATTTTTTGTCCCAAGTTAGTGGAATATGAGACTTTGTAAGAAAAATTAATAAAAAATAAAAATCATCATTTTCCGCTAACTTGTGACAAAAAATAAAAAAATTCTAGGAACTCGCCATGCCCCTCACGGAATACCTTGGGGTGTCTTCTTTCCAAAATGGGGTCACTTGTAGGTTAGTTATACTTCCCTGGCATTTTAGGGGCACTAATGCGTGAGAAGTAGTTTGAAATCAAAATGTGTAAAAAATGCCCTGTGAAATCCGAAAGGTGCTCTTTGGAATATGGGCCCCTTTGCCCACCTAGGCTGCAAAAAAGTGTCACACATGTGGTATCGCCGTACTCAGAAGAAGTAGGGAAATGTGTTTTGGGGTGTCTTTTTACATATACCATGCTGGGTGAGAGAAATATCTCGGCAAAAGACAACTTTTACCATTTTTTTATACAAAGTTGGCATTTGACCAAGATATTTATCTCACCCAGCATGGGTATATGTAAAATGACACCCCAAAACACATTCCTTAACTTCTCCTGAGTACGGCGATACCACATGTGTGACACTTTTTTGCAGCCTAGATGCGCAAAGGGGCCCAAATTCCTTTTAGGAGGGCATTTTTAGACATTTGGATTCCAGACTTCTTCTCACGCTTTAGGGCCCCTAAAATGCCAGAGCAGTATAAATACCCCACATGTGACCCCATTTTGGAAAGAAGACACCCCAAGGTATTCTATGAGGGGCATGGCGAGTTCATAGAAATATTTTTTTTTTGGCACAAGTTAGCGGAAATAGATTTTTTTTTTTTCTCACAAAGCCTCCCTTTCCGCTAACTTGGGACAAAAATTTCAATCTTTCATGGATTCAATATGCCCCTCAGCGAATACCTTGGGGTGTCTTCTTTCCAAAATGGGGTCATTTGTGGGGTGTTTGTACTGCCCTGGCATTTGAGGGTCTCCGCAATCATTACATGTATGGCCAGCATTAGGAGTTTCTGCTATTCTCCTTATATTGAGCATACGGGAAATGAGATATTATTTTTTTTTCGTTCAGCCTCTAGGCTGAAAGAAAAAATGAACGGCACAGATTTCTTCATTCGCATTGATCAATGTGGATGAAAAAATCTCTGCCAAAAAAAAAAAAGGAGGGGGAAGGCGTCTGCCAGGACATAGGAGCTCCGCCAAACATCCAAACCCACTTAGCCCGTATGCCCTGGCAAACCCGATTTCTCCATTCACATCAATCGATGTGGATAAATAAATCATTGCCGGGATTTATATATATTTTTTTTATATACAAAGTGTTTGCCAAAGCATATGAACACCGCCGCCCCCTCAGCTCATAAGCCTCGGCAAACGTATCTTTTACTGCAGAGGAGAAATCTCGTCTTGCAGCGCCGCATACACCGACTTTTGTGTAATCTGACAGCAGCGCAATGCTTCTGTCAGAATGCACATCAGTGCTGCAGCTAGTCGATCGGTTGGTCCACCTGGAAGGTTAAAAAAAAAAAAAAAACAGGCCGCAACGCAATAAATTTATTAACTTTATAATAACATTTGAACGGAACATATAAACTTTATTTAACTCTTTGAACAGAACGTTAACTTTTTTTTTTTTTGCTAAGTGTATCTGTGTGTGGTACTTCCGGAAACACTCCCCTAAGCATAGGGCAGGGTGGTTAGGGCAGTCAGGACAGAAATAGCGGGGGTCACGCCTTATTCCACTCCTGCTACAGACACTACTTTTTTTTCGGGGTCACGGTTGGGTTGAGGTACCAGCAACGACATTGGGGAAATGTCGCTCGTGTAGACGGCTCACTACACTGGTGGATGGGGCCACGGAACCTCCTGGATACAGGAGGTTCTCGATGATCTCTTCCTGAAATTTGAGGAAGGATCCTGTTCTCCCAGCCTTACTGTAGAGAACAAAACTATTATATGCAGCCAATTAAATCAAATATACAGACACCTTCTTATACCAGCGTCTAAAGCATCGGGAAACTAAATAAGGAGCCAACATCTGGTCATTGAAGTCCACCCCTCCCATGTGAAGGTTTTAGTCGTGGACTGAGAGGGGCTTTTCAATGACACTGGTTGCCCGTTCTATTTGTATTGTCGTGTCTGCGTGAATGGAGGAGAGCATGTAAACGTCACGCTTGTCTCTTTATTTCACCGCGAGCAGTTCTTCATTACACAAGGCAACCCTCTCCCCCCTTGCAAGACGGGTGGTAACGAGCCGTTGGGGGAAGCCCCGGCGACTAGGTCGCACGGTGCCACAGCAGCCAATCTGTTCTAGGAACAAATGCCTGAAGAGGGGCACACTTGTGTAAAAATTGTCCACATAAAGATGGTACCCCTTGCCAAATAAGGGTGACACCAAGTCCCAGACTGTCTTCCCACTGCTCCCCAGGTAGTCAGGGCAACCGACCGGCTCCAGGGTCTGATCTTTACCCTCATAGATCCGAAATTTGTGGGTATAGCCTGTGGCCCTTTCACAGAGCTTATACAATTTGACCCCATACCGGGCGCGCTTGCTTGGGATGTATTGTTTGAAGCCAAGGCGCCCAGTAAAATGTATAAGGGACTCGTCTACGCAGATGTTTTGCTCAGGGGTATACAAATCTGCAAATTTGGTGTTGAAGTGGTCTATGGGGGGCCGAATTTTGTGGAGCCGGTCAAAAGCTGGGTGGCCTCTGGGACGAGAGGTGCTGTTGTCGCTAAAGTGCAGGAAACGCAGGATGGTCTCAAATCGTGTCCTAGACATAGCAGCAGAGAACATGGGCATGTGATGAATTGGGTTTGTGGACCAATATGACCACAATTCATGCTTTTTGGTTAGACCCATGTTGAGACCCAACTTGGACGGGTTTCCACCGGAAAGACTGGGCATAATAGCTTCCCGGGTTGGCGGCTATAAATTGAGTGGCATACTGATTTGTTTCTGCCACGACTAAGTCCAAGAGCTCCGCAGTCAAGAACAGCTCAAAAAATCCCAGTGCCGAACCGATCTGAGCTGTCTCAACCCAAACTCCAGATTGGGCAGTGAAAGGGGGAACTATTGGTGCGGCTGAAGTTGGGGGCTGCCAATCAGGGTTTGCCAGCACCTCAGGGACTCTAGGGGCTCTACAGGCCTGTCTGTGCGACGGGGGAACTAATGCACGTGCCACCGTACCAGCTTCAACTGCCCTTCTGGTGCTCACCACTTCACCATGTTGTACGGCAGTGCTGGTACTAGGTCCAGGATGGGCTGTGCTGCTGGTGTATGCCTCACCACGTAATCCGACAGCGCCAGCCCCACTCTGCTGCCCTTGAAGCGGATACTGCGCAACCTGTGGTCTAGCAACACGGGGCCGGGTACGCCTGGTGCTATCAGGGACCTCAACCTCCTCGTCCGAACTTTGGGTCAGACTGCCACTGCTTTCTACAGGTTCATATTTTGACCCACTAGATTCGTCAGATGAGGGTTCCCATTCCTCATCCGACTGGGTCAGAATCCTGTAGGCCTCTTCAGAAGAATACCCCTTGTTTGCCATTTGGTCAACTAAATTTAGGGGGTATTCCCTGAGACTACCCAAGAAAAAAAGCAAGCCTGTCTTACAAATGGGAGGCTAGCGAAGTACCGGAAGCCGCTGCGATTGATAAAAAATATCAAAACTGATTTTTTTTATCGCCGCAGCGCTTGTAAAGTGATTGTGCAGTGATCAAAAAAAATAATTTTTTTTGTCACTTCGGCGGGGCGGGCGTGGGTGAACGCACGTGTGGCGACCGATCAGGCCTGCCTTTTGGGTGGAGGGCGAACTAGGTGACACTAATACTATTATAGATCTGACTGTGATCAGTTCTGATCACTTACAGATACTATAAAAGTACAAATGCTGATTAGTGATACGCTAATCAGCGAATCAGTGACTGCGGGGCGGTAGGCTGGGCGCTAAACGATCGCTAACTACCTAACCAAGGGGCCTAAACTATCCTAAAACCTAACAGTCAATACCAGTGAAAAAAAAAGTGACAGTTTACACTGATCACTTTTTTCCCTTTCTCTAGGTGATTGACAGGGGCGATCAAGGGGTGATCAAGGGGTTAATTGGGGTGATGGGGGGTGATCTGGGGCTAACTGAAGTGTTTGGTGGCTACTCACTGTGATGTGTGTTCCTCTGCTGGGATTAACCAACGAAAAGAAAGACATGTTGACCTTTCTTGGCATGATTGGTTACTGCCGCCAATGGATTGAGATTGTTCCTACTATGATAATATTCTGAGACAAGCCACTAATACTGATATGCCTGACTTCATTATATGGTCTGATGAAATGTTACAAGCTTTTAGTCATTTGAAATGTGCAATGGTTTCAAGTCCTGGTTTGGGCCTACCCGACTATGGCGTGATGTTTCACTTATTTGCCAGGGACAATTTTAAAACCATGGTGGGAGTCCTGGCGCAAGATCATGGAGGCAAATTCCGCCCTGTTGCCTTTTTCTCAAAAATGGTTCCTGTACAGGTTCAGGGCATGCCTGCGTGTCTCCGGAGTTTGGCAGCCTGTGCTATGGTCGCTGAGATGGCCACGCCTATCACTCTAGGTCATCCCACCACTCTGCATACCTCACACAATGTTCAGGCCCTATTGAAGAACATACATACACAACATATGTCAGCACAAAGACTGAGTGGATATGAAGTTTTGTTGCTATCTAATCCTCAACTTTATATCAAATACTCAGCACCCACATTCGGTCCAATGGCTATACTGAATGCCCTACTTGGCTACAAGGGAAAGCAGGATGATTTGCCTCCTCCCCATGCATGTACTGAACTTATACATGAACAGACCTCACCTAGGCCTGACTTATAGTCCACACCCATTGAAGGAGCACCTGATATTTTTGTGGATGGATCCTGTTCCCACCCTAATGACAACACTTATCATGCAGGATACGCTGTGGTTCAACTCCCTAATGTTATTCTAGAATTGAATCCTATACCTTTTCAGTCAGCCCAAGCAGCTGAACTGATTGCCCTCACTAGAGCTTGATGTCTTTTTGAGGGGAGAGATGTAAATGTATACACCGATTCCAAATATGCCTTTGGGGTTGTACATGATCATGGGGTAATCTGGCAGAGGAGAGGCTTCATAGCTGCAGATGGGAGGCAAATCTCACATTCCACCCTAGTACATGATCTCCTGGCCGCCATCCAATTACCAAGCAAAGTTGCTATTATCCATTGTAAGGCACATACTGGTCTCCAAACGCACATAGCTAAAGGGAATGCCCTAGCTTATCAGGCAGCAAAAGAGGCTACTATTAGAACAGCAGCAACAGTTCAAATGCCCTCCCTAGTTCCAGACATTACCCTTACTGACAATCTATTGCTAGGCCTCCAGGATTTGACTACCAGTAGTGACAAAATAGAATGGCAGTTGGTAGGTGCAGTACAAGACCCTGATACGGGTCTTATGTGCAAAGAGGGGAAACCATGTATTCCAGTTGCAAGCACCCCGATTTTAATTGCACAATATCATAGTCTTGGCCATAGGGGAGCACAGGCAACCACTGACCTCATTCGGAGAGATTTTTTTATACCAAGTCTTAGATCAAAGGTACAATCTTATGTTTCACGGTGTATTAAATGTCACAGAAACAACCCAAATAATTCAAAAAAGGCCCAACACCAGCATCTGAATTAACCGACTTTGCCATTCACTCACTTACAAATTGACTTCACCCATATCCCAAAGACAGGAAGAAAGCAGGAGTATGCCCTTGTAATTGTGGATATGTTCTCTAGATGGCCGGAGGTTTTTCCTACTACCAATGAAACCACAAAATTGTGGTAAAAATTTTGTTACAAGAAATCATCCCCAGATGGGGGCATCCTGTTCAAATTAACTCAGATAATTGCCCAGCTTTTGCGTACAGGGTATGTAAGGAGCTTTCCAAAGCCCTTAGGATTGACTGGAAGTTCCACCTCCCTTATCACCCACAGAGTTCCGGGGTAGTAGAAAGGATGAATTGAACAATTAAAGAAAAAATAAGGAAAATTACTGGAGGCACGTTCACTAATTGGAAAAAGTTCTTGCCTATTACCGTAGCAGAAATTAGGATGCAGCCTAACAAGAATACTGGTTACTCACTATTTGAGGTCCTAATGGAAAGACCCTTCCCCACCCCTTGGGGTCCAAAGGCCCCCGTGATAGAAAAAGGGGATCTAGAAGCAGTACAGGCAGAATATGTGAGGAAACTTGTAGAAACTTTAGATCAAATTGAACGAGATGTTGCTCATGCCTCTCCTTTCTCTCCACAGGAACCTACGCATCCTTTCCAACCAGGAGACGTGGTGATAGTCCAGCGCCTGCCCAAAGGACGAAAACAGACTGAGTTCCTGTTTGGATCACCCACCCGAGGGGTAGCAGTCACCAGAACAGCGATTCTCACAGAAGAGGCTCCAATCTGGATTCACGCTAGCAGAGTGAAAAGGGTCCCTGAGGCTTCTTCTCCGGTGACAGACAAAGACAAAGAGGGTGAAGCAGGTGTGAAATCACTGAACAAAGAGGGGAGCTCAGAAGACGTTTCCCTGAAAAGTGCCTTGCCACAGGCTGAAGATGATAACCCCACAATATTCTGGGAGAAGTGTTTGTCTGCTGATAATGGAGAGCACCCGACAGGGTAAGGAGGGTGATGAGGGACTGTTGGTCCCCCTTCCCCCTCCCCTTATGTTTCCCTGGGTAGGGGTTAAAGAATAGGCCCCGGGTTAGTGGTAGGAGAGAGGATAGTAAGGGGTTAAAAGAAGTGGTAGGTGGAGTATGGTAGGAGGGGAGAGACGGTGGGAGGAGGAGTAGGGGTAGGCTTATATAGAGGAGGTCAGTGTGAAGCACTTCCTCTTGACAGGGTAAGCCGAGTTGGTAAGTACTTACCGCTGGCTTGGCTCTTCCAGGATGTCCGCAGGTGACGATGCGCTGCGCCCTTCTCTCCTGGCGCGTTTTCATGAGGAGGGGGAAGGATGGCTGCGATCTTTCTTGCGCAGCTTTGGTCCTTCCTCTGTGTCCGCTCCTCCTGCGTCTGCCCCATTAGTGCTGCCGGAGACGCCGCTTGGTGAGTGCCATACAGTGGTGGATCAGGGTCTGCGGCGCTCAGCGCGTAGTCGCCGCCCCCCTGCTAGGTTGCGGCATGTGTCCCCCTTCCCTGCTGGGGCGGCCGCTGCCCGCGGCTGCTATGTTCCGGTGCGGGGATTGGAGCCGGAAGTAGGCCGCATCCTGGCTCCTCCCCTTCCGCCTTCTTTCCTCGCTGGCGATAGGTGTCTCGGCGTGGCAGGCGAGCGAATCGGCCATAATGGGGTCTAATCAATCAAGCGAGGTTGCGGCTGATGACCGCCCCATCACCCCACCGCCATCGCAAGCTGCCCCCCCCCCCTCCCCCCTTATCTGCACCAATGCTTTCCCTAGCTCCCTCTATGATTGGTGGTGCGGCAGGGAGTTTGTATCCTCCTACTGGGGGATCTTCTGTGGCGGTTGGTGCTGCAGTTTTGAGCCCTGGCATAGCCCCCCTTTTACAAACTCCTGCCACTCCGTCTGCAGCGGCTTCTCCGGTTGGACTAGGCAGATGCAGGGAGAGATCTTTATCCCCCACTTCCTCCAGAGAGGACAGGAGACGGGGGAGGCGCAGCCGCAGGAGGCGGCATTCCAGTCGGCATTCCAGGTCCTCCCGGTATAGCAGGCGGTCCAGATCTTCCAGGTGGCGTTCACCGTCATCTTCAGAGGGATCCTCGGGAGTCTCGGAAGAGTCTGTTCGTACACCGCGATCCGGTCATAGACGACTGGCGGTTGGTGAGAATTTCAGGGCCCCTAGCCTGGCTTCGGTGGCAGTACACAGGGATGCTGTGCCTGTACCTGCAGTAGCTCCGCCGGCGATACCGGCTTCTGGAGGTGTTAATGCGGGTTTAGAATCTTTATTAAAATCACTGCTAGATAGATTGCCCGTGGTTTCCCCTGACCCCCCTGCGGTTCCGGTGGTTGGAGTGGCGGAGTCGTCAGTGGTGACTCCTTCACAGGCGACAAAGTCCTCAGTGGTATTGGCAGGGATCCATAAGGATTCATGTTTTTGTGGTGTCAGTCCGTTGGGGGCCCATTTAGAGGAGTCGGTTAGGGAGAAGATCTGGTCCCACCAATATGTGGACATATGGTCCTTGGTATCTGTGGATCAGCATGGGGTGGATAAAGAGAAGCGTTTTGTGGATAAGCCTTATGATAAACGGTTTAAGGTAGCCAGACTATGAATAATTGGTTGCAGGCCTTTGCGGTTTTGGGATGTGTGATGGGTCAGAGGCATCCGGAGCGGTGCGCTGAGTTGTTTATTTACATGGATACAATTTATAGTGCGTATAAGGCGCATGGGGGTAGTGCTTGGTGGAAGTATGATGAGGAATTTCGGAGGCGTCTTGCACTACAGCCTGAGATGGGATGGGGTGTGAAGGCCACGGATGTCTGGCTCCGCTTGATGACGGCGCCTCGGCCTCCTTCCTTTCCAGGGATGGCCACTGGCGTTGGGGCCTCGGCTGCCCAAGGTCCAGTGGCCGTTAGACGCCCGGGGGCATGTTGGTTGTACAACGAAGGGCACTGTAAGTACGCTGGCTTGTGTAGGTACAAGCATGAATGTTCGGCATGCGGGGGCCCCCATCCCGCGGGTAGGTGCTTTAGATCTCAAGGAAGAGGTGTCAAACCCCCTACCTTCCTTGAACAAAAGGACTCCAGTCAACGTGGCAAGGATGGATCCCTGGTTAGACCGGTACCCCAATAAAGGGGCGGCTGACATTTTGCGGAAGGGTTTTTCGGAAGGTTTTTTCATACCGTTTATCCTCAATAGATGCCTGATTTTTTCGGATAATCTTAAATCAACTAGGGAATATCCGGAGGCTCTCAGGGAGAAGCTGCAGAAGAAAGTGGCAGCGGGCAGGATTATGGGTCCCTTTGTTCAACCCCCCTTTTCCAATTTGAGGGTTTTGCCATGGGGTGTCGTACCGAAGAAGGAACTAGGCAAATTTCACCTGATACATCATCTGTCTCATCCGAAGGGCGCATCAGTGAACGATGCGATACTGTTGTGTGTTCATCAGGGTTTGAGAGGGCTTTAGTGGCGGCGTGTTGTAGCGTTGCCTTTTTTGCGGCTTTACGGGTGGGGGAACTGGTGGCGCCTTCGAGCTCGCGGCAGGGTGGTTTGTTGAGGTCGGATGTGATTCTCAGTAATAATGCGCTGCGGGTTCGGGTTCGTTGTTCAAAAACCGATCAGTTCGGTAAAGGAGTATGGTTACCTATCCATCCGGTTGCGAGTGGGGCTTGCCCCATAAGATTGGTCTCAGAGTACCGGGCGGTACGGGTTAGTGGGAGGAATTTTTTCGTTCATGCCAACGGGTCTCCCTTGACGAAATTTCAGTTCTCATCTGTGTTGCGTAAATGTTTGGCGCAGTTGGGGTTAGATCCGGGGGAATTCGGTACCCACTCCTTTAGAATAGGTGCCGCGACGGAAGCGGCTAGGGCAGGGTTGCCGGAATCGGAAGTCATGCGGATTGGGCGTTGGAGGTCGGCCTGCTTTGCGCGGTACGTAAGGCCAGATTTATTGGTGAGTTAGATATATTAAAAAAAAGGCAAGAGGAGATTGTTGGAGATAGTTACATGTGGTCAAACATGTTGGTGTTTTTACTAATTCTTTTTTCTTTGCAGAAGTCGGTCGCCGGTGATTTGGTTGGTTGGGCACTCTTACATCTTCTGGGCAGCGCAGAGGGCGGAATGCAGGCCTGGAGGTCGCAGCCTGGGATTCAGGGAAGTAGAGGTGCAATGGAGAGGGCTTCGGGGGTTGAGATTGGACGTAGATCGGTGGGGCCGGTGATACTGGTCTTACATGCGGGTGGGAATGACCTGTGTTCTCAGAGGATGTTGGAACTAATGGCGTTGATGAGGTCTGATTTGGAGCGCTTCCCTGCGTTCTTCCCGGAGCTAGTTATAGTGTGGTCAGAAGAAGTGCCAAGAGTAGTTTGGCAAGGCGCCAGGGACGGGGAGGCTATGGAGAAATGCAGGAGGACATTGAATGCCCGAATGTCCCGCTTTGTGCGTTCGAAGGGAGGGGTGGTTGTCCGGCATTGGCAGTTAGAGGGCGATAATAGATCCTTGATGAGGCCAGATGGGGTGCACCTCACAGATATCTGTCTGGATATCTTTTTGTCCGGTTTGCAGGATGGCATCGAACAGGCTTTTAGTTTGCTGGGTGGTGGTCGGAGCCCCGTTTGAGATACGGTCCTCCTCCATGGCGGCATTTGAAAATGAAAGTTTGTGGTAAAGAGTTATTGGCGTACGTATGCCCTGAGGACCCAGGGTGGTATACCGCATCGGAGAAATGATTCGTGGAGGAGGTGGGGTTTTGATACCGTTTTGTTAAAAGAAAAAATTTGCTGTGGCCGATCATCACCCAGTAAAGGATTGGTTCATAAAACTAAGTTGTCTGAGTTTTATTTGGTTGAAGTAAAGGGTCCCCTCCCCCCCGTTTTCCCTTGCCCCATCCCCATTTTAGTACCAGCAGTCTGGAGAGCACCCGACAGGGTAAGGAGGGTGATGAGGGACTGTTGGTCCCCCTTCCCCCTCCCCTTATGTTTCCCTGGGTAGGGGTTAAAGAATAGGCCCCGGGTTAGTGGTAGGAGAGAGGATAATAAGGGGTTAAAAGAAGTGGTAGGTGGAGTATGGTAGGAGGAGAGAGACGGTGGGAGGAGGAGTGGGGTAGGCTTATATAGAGGAGGTCAGTGTGAAGCACTTCCTCTTGACAGGGTTAGCCGCGTTGCCCTCCCTCCCTACCTTAGGTTTCAGATTTATTTTTATATCAGGTTTATTTTTATACAATTTATATAAAAAAAAAAATTAATAATAATAATAATAAAAGAGTTATTGGTGGTAAAGAGTTATTGGTGTACGTATGCCCTGGGGACCCAGGGTGGTATACCGCATCGGAGGAATGGTTCGTGGAGGAGTTGGGGTTTTGATACCGTTTTGTTAAAAGGAAACAATTTGCTGTGGCCGATCATCACCCAGTAAAGGATTGGTTCATAAAACTAAATTGTCTGAGATTTATTTGGTTGAAGTAAAGGGGGGCCGGTGGGATCCCCCCCCCCCTGTTTTCCCTTGCCCCATCCCCATTTTAGTACCAGCAATCTTATTAATCTTTGTGTTTTCTTGCCAGTCTGGCTTATCACTACATGTATTTATCACCCAGAGGAGATGAGTTTCTTCTGCGATGCACCAAATAATTAGTCAGTATATAAATGAGCTCAGGAGTAGGGATGAACGAACCCGAACTGTATAGTTCGGGTTCGTACCGAATTTTGGGGTGTCCGTAACACGGACCCAAACCCGAACATTTTCGTAAAAGTTTGGGTTCGGGTTCGGTGTTCGGCGCTTTCTTGGCGCTTTTTGAAAGGCTGCAAAGCAGCCAATCAACAAGCGTCATACTACTTGCCCCAAGAGGCCATCACAGCCATGCCTACTATTGGCATGGCTGTGATTGGCCAGTGCAGCATGTGACCCAGCCTCTATTTAAGCTGGAGTCACGTAGCGCCGCACGTCACTCTGCTATGATCAGTGTAGGGAGAGAGGTTGCAGCTGCTTCTGTTAGGGAGAGATTAGCCAGGGATTTACTCAGCAAAAACACTTAATTCAGTGATCGGTCTACAGCTGTGGATCATTGAACTGCTGCTATTTAATTGCTCACTGTTTTTAGGCTGCCCAGAGCGTTTTTATGTCACTTTTTCTTGGGTGATCGGCGGCCATTTTGTGTCTTGTGGTGCACCAGCACAAGCTGCCACCAAGTCCATTTAACCAACAATAGTGTGGTTATTTTTTTGCTATATCCTACATCAGGGGCTTGGCTGTGCTTGCTATTTTATTGAGGGGTAAAATACAATTGGCCAAAATAGCAGTACCCTAAATCTGGTGTTTCAGCTGTGGCTAGCCAATTGTAATACTGTCTGCTGTCTGCCGAAGCACAGTTTTTGTTCTGGGTTGAATACAATTCCGAACTTAGCAATCCCCTAAATATATTTTTTCTGCTGTATCAGGCCAAGTTTAAATTGATCCATAAAAGGGTATATTAGATTGAAGGTGCGGATAGTGTCATCCTCAATAACTTCACACGCTACCGTGCATTTCCAAGTTTAAATAATTCTGTCCGTAAACGTATACCTGTCACCCAGCGCCTAAATAATAGGCCTACAATTTATATTCAGCTAAATCTGTTGATACTGCTGTGGCTGGTCAATCTATTTAGTGTCTGCCAAAGCACAGTTTTTGTTCTGGGTTGAAATACAATTCCCAACTTAGAGCAGAAACCACAAATTTAGGGAATTACTATCAGGCCAAGGTTAAATCTATCCATAAAAGATTATATTAGATTGAAGGTGCGGATAGTGTCGTCCTCAATAACTTCACACGCTACCGTGCATTTCCAAGTTTAAATAATTCTGTCCGTAAACGTATACCAGTCACCCAGCGCCTAAATAATAGGCCTAAAATTTATATTCAGCTAAATCAATGTTTATTGCTGAGGCTGGTCAATTTATTTAGTGTCCGCCAAAGCACAGTTTTTGTTCTGGGTTGAATACATTTCCCAACTTAGCAATCCCCTAAATATATTTTTTTCTGCTGTATCAGGCCAAGTTTAAATTGATCCATAAAAGGGTATATTAGATTGAAGGTGCGGATAGTGTCATCCTCAATAACTTCACACGCTACCGTGCATTTCCAAGTTTAAATAATTCTGTCCGTAAACGTATACCTGTCACCCAGCGCCTAAATACTAGGCCTACAATTTATTCAGCTAAATCTGTCGTTACTGTTGTGCCTGTATTAGTGTAATACAGTACCTAAATAGATAGCCAGATAGTGTTAGGTGCCTGTAAAAAAAGGCCTGAATTTGAATTCAATACATTGGGCCGAATAATTGTTTTCCTATTGTGGTGAACGGTAACAATGAGGAAAACATCTAGTAAGGGACGCGGACGCGGACATGGTCGTGGTGGTGTTAGTGGACCCTCTGGTGCTGGGAGAGGACGTGGCCGTTCTGCCACAGCCACACGTCCTAGTGAACCAACTACCTCAGGTCCCAGTAGCCAGCCGAATTTACAGCAATATTTGGTGGGGCCCAATGCCGTTCTAAGGATGTTAAGGCCTGAGCAGGTACAGGCATTAATCAATTGGGTGGCCGACAGTGGATCCAGCACGTTCACATTATCTCCCACCCAAACTTCTACAGAAAGCGCACAGATGGCGCATGAAAACCAAGCCCATCAGTCTGTCACATCACCCCCATGCATATCAGGGAAACTGTCTGAGCCTCAAGTTATGCAGCAGTCTCTTATGCTGTTTGAAGACTCTGCTGGCAGGGTTTCCCAAGGGCATCCACCTAGCCCTTCCCCAGGGGTGGAAGAGATAGAATGCACTAACGCACAACCACTTATGTTTCCTAATGATGAGGACATGGGAATACCACCTCAGCACGTCTCTGATGATGACGAAACACAGGTGCCAACTGCTGCGTCTTTCTGCAGTGTGCAGACTGAACAGGAGGTCAGGGAGGAAGACTGGGTGGAAGACGATGCAGAGGACAATGAGGTCCTAGACCCCACATGGAATGAAGGTCGTGCCACTGACTTTCAGAATTCGGAGGAAGAGGCAGTGGTGAGACCGAGCCAACAGCGTAGCAAAAGAGGGAGCAGTGGGCAAAAGCAGAACACCCGCCGCCAAGAGAGTCCGTCTGCTACTGGCCACCGCCATCTGGGACCCAGCACCCCACGGTAGCGTTCAGCTCTCCATCTTACAAACATTTGAGAGAAAGCGTAAATTCCCACCTAGCCACCCTCGATCCCTGGCCCTGAATGCCAGCATTTCTAAACTACTGGCCTATGAAATGCTGTCATTCAGGCTGGTGGACACAGACAGCTTCAAACAGCTCATGTCGCTTGCTGTCCCACAGTATGTTGTTCCCAGCCGCCACTACTTCTCCAAGAGAGCCGTGCCTTCCCTGCACAACCAAGTATCCGATAAAATCAAGTGTGCACTGCGCAACGCCATCTGTGGCAAGGTCCACCTAACCACAGATACGTGGACCAGTAAGCACGGCCAGGGACGCTATATCTCCCTAACTGCACACTGGGTAAATGTAGTGGCGTCTGGGCCCCAGGCGAAGAGCTGTTTGGCGCACGTCCTTCCGCCGCCAAGGATCAGGCCCCACACCGCACAGGAGTTGTGGCGGGGTATAGAACAACAGACCGACGAGTGGTTGTTGCCGGTGAGCCTCAAGCCTGGCCTGGTGGTGTGCGATAATGGGCGAAATCTCGTTGCAGCTCTGGGACTAGCCGGTTTGACGCACATTCCTTGCCTGGCGCATGTGCTGAATTTGGTGGTGCAGAAGTTCATTCACAACTACCCCGACATGTCAGAGCTGCTGCATAAAGTGCGGGCCGTCTGTGTGCGCTTCCGGCGTTCACATCCTGCCGCTGCTCGCCTGTCTGCGTTACAGCGTAACTTCGGCCTTCCCGCTCACCGTCTCATATGCGACGTGCCCACCAGGTGGAACTCCACCTTGCACATGCTGGACAGACTGTGCGAGCAGCAGCAGGCCATAGTGGAGTTTCAGCTGCAGCACGCACGGGTCAGTCGCACTGCGGAACAGCACCACTTCACCACCAATGACTGGGCCTCCATGCGAGACCTGTGTGCCCTGTTGCGCTGTTTCGAGTACTCCACCAACATGGCCAGTGGCGATGACGCCGTTATCAGCGTTACAATACCACTTCTATGTCTCCTTGAGAAAACACTTAGGGCGGTGATGGAAGAGGAGGTGGCCCAGGAGGATGAGGAGGAGGAAGAGGGGTCATTTTTAGCACTTTCTCGCCAGTCTCTTCGAAGTGACTCAGAGGGAGGTTTTTTGCAACAGCAGAGGCCAGGTACAAATGTGGCCAGCCAGGGCCCACTACTGGAGGACGAGGAGGACGAGGATGAGGAGGAGGTGGAGGAGGATGAGGATGAAGCATGTTCACAGCGGGGTGGCACCCAACGCAGCTCAGGCCCATCACTGGTGCGTGGCTGGGGGGAACCGCAGGACGATGACGATACGCCTCCCACAGAGGACAGCTTGTCCTTACCTCTGGGCAGCCTGGCACACATGAGCGACTACATGCTGCAGTGCCTGCGCAACGACAGCAGAGTTGCCCACATTTTAACGTGTGCGGACTACTGGGTTGCCACCCTGCTGGATCCTCGGTACAAAGACAATGTGCCCACCTTACTTCCTACACTGCCATAGCATCATCCTTTGTTGCTGCTATTCTGTGTACTTTGTCTTACATTATGTATTTATTTCCTTTTTAATAATAAAGAATGAATTTACATTATATGTGTGTATTTTGATACATTTTTTGGTGAGCTATTGCATTTTTTCACACATATTGAGCTATTTGTATTTTGTCCATATTGGATTTTCACTCTGTGGTATCCTCCTGCTGCTGCTGCCATCTCCACACTATGTCACCTTGCCACTCTGTGGTCTTCTGATGCTGCTGCTGCCATCTCCACACTATGTTAACACTTGTGTTGGACGGCACTCCTCTTTAGAGGCCATCTAATCTGGCTATTGATGTTCAACATGCTTACTGATGTCCTCTCTGCTGCCCTTTGGCTGCCTCGTTAGCCTACATCTGTGCACTCTCACTCTGTGACTCTGCTACAGATGGTGCTTTGTAATATGGTGATCAATCTGCTGTGTACTCTGTACACATCCTCTGTACATTTACATTTTAGAGATTAATCTTAGACATAATTGCTGAAACCAATATTACAAACCACTTCTATGATTATCTAATTGATTATGTATGGAATTGATTATGTACCAAATACCCTGATGTACTATATTTACTTAATCTCAGGCCGTGAACAAGGTCCCGTGTAAGGACCGAAACGTTGGCCAGTTTGCATTTATCTATTCCTGGATGTTGATAACGAAAAAATGAAAATATAATATTCTAAATCACAAACACGAGTGCCGTGGTCTGCGTTTTGCATTATCTCCACACTATGTCACCTTGCCACTCTGTGGTCTCCTGATGCTGCTGCTGCTGCCATCTTCACACTATATCACCTTGCCACTCTGTGGTAACCTGATGCTGCTGCCATCTCCACACTATGTCACCCTGCCACTCTGTGGTATACTGATGCTGCAATCTCCACACTATGTCACCTTTCCACTCTGTGGTATACTGATGCTGCTGCCATCTCCACACTATGTCACCTTGTCACTCTGTGGTATCCTGATTCTGCTGTTGCTGCCATCTCCACACTATGTCACCTTGTCACTCTGTGGTATCCTGATGCTGCTGCCATCTCCACACTATGTCATCTTGCTATTGTGTGGTATCCTGATGCTGCTGCTGCTCCTGCCATCTCCACACTATGTCACATTGCCATTCTGTGGTATTCTGATGCTGCTGCTTCCATCTCCGCACTATGTAAACTTTCATTCTGTGGTATCCTGATGCTGCTGCTGCGGCTGCCATTGCCACACTATGTCATCTTGCCGCTGTGTGGAATCCTGATGATGCTGCTGCTCCTTCCATCTCCACACTATGTCACCTTGCCATTCTGTGGTATCCTGATGCTGCTGCCATCTCCACACTATGTTACCTTTCAACTCTGTTGTATCCTGATGCTGCTGCTGCGGCTTCCATCTCCACACTATGTCACCTTGCCACTCTGTGGTAAACTGATACTGCTGTTGCTGGCATCTCCACACTATGTCACCTTGCCACTCTGTGGTAACCTTATGCTGCTGTTGCTGCCATCTCTACACTATGTCACCTTGCCACTCTGTGGTAACCTTATGCTGCTGCCCTCTCCACACTATGTCATATTGCCACTGTGTGGTATCCTGATGATGATGCTGCTGCTGCTGCTACTACCATCTCCACACTATGTCACTTTGCCACTCTGTGGTATCCTGATGCTGCTGCTGCCATATCCACACTATGTCACCTTGCCACTCTGTGGTCTCCTGATACTGCTACTGCCATCTCCATACTATGTCACCTTGCCACTCTGTGCTATCCTCATGCTGCTGCTGCTATGTCCACACTATCTCACCTTGCACTGTGGTCTCCTGATGCTGCTGCTGCCATCTCCGCACTATGTCACCTTGCCACCGTGTGGCATCCTAATGCTGCTGCTGCTGCTGCTGCTACTGCCATCTCCAAACTATGCCACCTTTCCACTGTGGTATCCTGATGTTGCTGCCATTTCCACACTATGTCACTTTGCCACTCTGTGGCATCCTGATGCTGCTGCCACCACTATCTCCACATGATGTCACCTTGACTCTCTGTGGTATCCTGATGCTGCTGCTACTGCCATCTCCTCACTATGTCACTTTGCCACTCTGTGGCATCCTGATGCTGCTGCTACCACCATCTCCACATGATGTCACCTTGACTCTCTGTGGTATCCTGATGCTGCTGCTGCTACTGCCATCTCCACACTATGTCACCTTGCCACTCTATGATATCCTGATGCTGCTGCTGCCATCTCCACCCTTTGTCACCTTGCCACTTTGTGGTATCCTGATGTTCCTACTGCTATTGCCATATCCACACTGTCACCTTGCCACTCTGTGGTATCCTGCTGCTGCCATCTCCACATTATGTCACCTTGCCACTTTGTTGTACCCTGATGCTACTGCTGCTATTTCCATCTCCATACTATGTCACCTTGCCACTCTTTGGTATCCTCCTGATGCTGCTGCTATCACCACCTCCAGACTCTGTCATAGTGCCACTCTGTGGCCTCCTCCTGATGCTGTTGCTTCTGCCGCCACCTCCACACTCTCTCATTGTGTGGTCTCCTTATGCTGCTTCCACCTCATCAATATGTCATAGGTTCACTCTGTGGACTTCCCACCCTCCCTACTTCATGACTGGGCCACTATTTTGCCTTTCGGCCTGGCTGACATCATCATTTATTTAACCTTTCTACTGATCTGTCAAAAGGAAGGAAAACTGAGACGCACAATGGATACTGTCTGTGTAGCAGTTGTAAGGCCTGTATAGCCCCATCAGAATTGGCTTATGATTAGGTAGCCAAAAGCAGAAGTGGGTACAAAGCACAGAAGACATGCAAATATTCCATTCATGTGTCATCTCTGTTTTACATCCACTCTTGTTTTTTTTGGGCATTGGCAATACTGATGGATTATTGAGCAAATGCTGACCGAGTGAAGGCGTATGCTCCACAGACAGGATCCGGTTTTTGTGGGTTATTGTTCTAAAGGATCAGAGAAAAGGCAAATTAATCAGTGACATCAACACATACTTTCTCCTGACACCCTCTCCACTCAGGAGGTTCTACTTGTATAAGCGTTTAATAGAACAGGTTCTGTTGTTGACATCGATGTGGAATCAGCTGGCGACGGTGTAAAAGGGGTGTGCTTCTTCTTGGCACTAACATCGACCTGTAAGACTGAGTTCATACTTGAGTTATTTGGTTAGTTTAGGCCCCGTGACTGCCCTAATAAGTGAAGTGTGCAGTGATTCTAAGAGCGACGCCTGTCATCTGCATGTCATATGGACTCACAATATTATTTCACTACCAAAGCAGATTCCCTATGCGTGTTACTACAAGGCACAGTGTTCTACACCACTATGAAAGCTCTCAGCAGCCAGGAAATAGCAATTTTTTTACGTAATTGGCCGCCAATATTTTCGGATCGAACCAAATTTTTCACAAAAAAATGGGCGTACCGGCGAATCGAATTCTTTAAAAATTCGCTCATCTCTAATGACATATCCTACTGACAACCTCTTTAATTTTAAATTGTTTTCTGTCACTTATTTTTACAAGCATATAGATATATTAACAGTAAAATGCAACCATAAAGTCACGGTAAGTTAGAATTCATTTTTGAATGCAAAGTTTAGACCTTTTACCACTATTTAGACCTACTTCCAATTCTGGTAGTAAACTAAATAGCTTTGCCTCTTTATCCTCAAAGAGTATATAAAATGTATACTATATGATCTTAGATTTGTGAATGTCTATGAATTGTGGAATCCTTTAAAATATAATGCTTTTTGGTCTCTGTTTTATGAAGGGTAATTTAAACTGTAAAGGTAATAAAAACTCAGTATTCATGGACCAATGCACAAGCCATAAAGTGAGATCATAGAATGATATAGAGCCCATGCATGAATAACTTATCAATTCTTATGGAAAATATCTCTGCATAGTTAAATTCAATTTGCCTTAATTTAATTCTGGACAATGTGCTGCGTTGTTTTTAATTGAATATCGTTCAGCTCGACATAAGTAGTATAAATACAAAAATGCAATCTACTGTTTGCCAGTAAAATAATCGAAAAATATAACTGGATAATATAGCGCAAATAGAGAGACCATCTCTAATTCACACATTTTAGACTTGAAAAAAAGTCTTACTAAAAAGTTTCACTAAGCCTTGGTTCACATCACTCTTTTGTCATATGTTTAACATAGACAAAAAAAAGTTAACGATAACAGATGACACAGTGGCATCCATCACCATCAGGGGTGGGCTGGGACAGGGGGCAGGGAGGCAATTGTCCCCCAGGCCGCTATAAAGCATGTTAAAAACGGCCGCCCACTGAGCACAAAGGACCAGGAAGCGGTGAAATGACTTGTGCACCGCCGGTCTGGTCCTGGTATCTTCTCTCTGGGCTCCCGACAAGTTGTTAAGGACCTTTCCCACTCACTGGCCTGACACATGACACTGTGGCCACTGATTGACTGAGTGGGATAGGTCCTCAACAATTTGTCCAGAGCCCAGAGAAAAGATACCAGGACCACACAGAGGAGAAGGGAGCTGCTGCAGACGGGACCAGGTGAGCATAATGTTTTTTACACAACATTAATAGAGGGGAGGGGGGAAATGTGACATGGGGGGTAAAATAAGACATGGGGGAGAAATGTGACATGGGGGGAGAAATGTGACATGGAGGTGGAGAAATATGACATGGAGGTGGAGAAATGTGACATGGAAGGGGAGAAATGTGACATGGAAGGGGAGAAATGTGACATGGAAGGGGAGAAATGTGACACAAAGTGGGTGATGTAAAAAGGAGGTAGTGATGTGACATGGAGGGGGAGAAATGTCACATTTCTCCCCCCTCTATGTCACATTTCTCCCCCTTCCGTGTCACATTTCTCCCCCCTCCATGTCACATTTCTCCCCCCTCCGTGTCACATTTCTCCCCCCTCCGTGTCACATTTCTCCCCCCTTCGTGTCACACTTCTCCCCCCTCTGTGTCACATTTCTCCCCCCTCCGTGTCACATTTCTCCCCCCTCCTTGTCACATTTCTCCCCCCTCCTTGTCACATTTCTCCCCCCTCCTTGTCACATTTCTCCCCCCTTCGTGTCACATTTCTCCCCCCTTCGTGTCACATTTCTCCCCCCTCTGTGTCACATTTCTCCCCCCTTCGTGTCACATTTCTCCCCCCTCTGTGTCACATTTCTCCCCCTCCGTGTCACATTTCTCCCCCCTCCGTGTCACATTTCTCCCCCCTCCATGTCACATTTCTCCCTCCTCCATGTCACATTTCTCCCCCCTCCATGCTACATCACCTCCTCCTTATTACATCACCCCCACTGAGTTCTGGTGGTTGTGGTGGTGGTTGGGGCACCAAAATATAGCTTTGCTTGTGTTGTCAAAAATCCTTGCACCGGCCCTGGCTGTCAGCTGTGCAGGGCTGCGCACAGGCGTAAGGCGCTCTGTGACATTACACCGTGCACAGCCTTTACAGCACAGCCGACAGCAGGAGGATGCAGATCGCGTTGGAGGAGAGGAGGGGCAGTCCAGGAGCAGGAAGGGTAAGTGGTTTTTTTATTTAATATTTATGAGGGCGATGGATACTTCTGGGGGCTGTTGAGGGCACTGGGGGCTGATAGACAGGTTGCTGGGGGCTGAGAAGCTACTGGGGACTAATGGAGAGGCTGCTGGGGGAGAATTATTACTACTAGGAGGTATTATGCGGAGCTTTACTACAACTTGGGGGCTATGAGGAACATGATTACTAGTATGGACACTATAGGGGCATTATTACCACTAAGTGTGCTCTGGCAGAGAATTATTTCTATTGGTGGGATTTTGGGGAGCACTGTTACATTGGGGGGCAACCTATCATAGTATCAGCTTAGCACAATTATTTTTGGGGGACATTATCTTTATACTATTAGTGTCTGGGCACAGTTATTTTTTTAGAGCACTGTGTGCCAATAATTGTTGAAGGGGGCACTATCTGTGTGGTAGTAGTATTTCCAGGGGGGCTGTTTCTGCAGTATAGTATTGGGGGTGGCAGGAAAGGATATTCAGAAGATGTGAAGATGATGGAAATGTGGGAAATTAATGTCTGTTTGTCAATCTCTGCAGGGACGGGAGATGGCTGAAAAATCATGATGGCGGTCTGGTCGGAATGGAGAAGATAAAGAAAGAGAACGTCTACAACAAAGGTGACATCACTGGATGTAAGAGGTATGTGGCGCTATGTAGGAGAGGAGATGCTACGGCTCCTCCCCCTGCCATTTTCAGAAGGAAGATTCAGAGCTGGGTGGGATGGCCAAAGGGGGCAGCAGGCCACGGGCAGGTGGCAGATGGTGGGGGGAACCACAAGCCCTGAGCAGGATCTGGGGAGGGATGAGAGCGGAGCAGCTTCCTGGCTGTAGCCTGCTGTTTATTGTATAATGTGAAGCAGGCAATGCAGCCAGGACAGACCCTCCCCTCTCCGTATGATGTGTAGAGACAGGCCTAAACAATAGAATTTCAGCTCTACAGTGTTTGTTGGGAGTGGCCTATTATATGTAGGAGGGGCTTTTACTAATGGGCAGGGCTAAAAATGGTCCACTTGACTGGATTTTCCCCCCAGGACTAAGGCTGCTAGCCCTCCCCTCGTCTCCATAGAGTTCCATTGTAAAAAAATGTATACGTAAATGTATATGTTATTTTGTAGGACTCTGCAGGATGGGAAAGCGTAGTGTACCACATTTTATCATCCTGCAAAATCCAGCAAAATAACGTATACATTAACATATATGTTATTTTTTTTACAATGGAACTCAACAGTGACAGATGCCACATGATGGCATCTGTCTGAGGTATCTGTTAACGTATACATTTTTGTGCATGTTACATGTACAGTATGACAAAAACGTGACGTGTACCCAGCCTTAGACACATTTACAAAATTCAACAAACTATATTTCTATTTTTAAAAATAATTCCCCTTTATTATTTCTGTGACTTGGTCTGTCTAGCATTTTATAAGTAAATCGGTGTGGCAAGTCTTTGAGTGTGTACAGTATTCTATATGTAACCTCTGGAATCCAAGTGAAATGACATGCATGATTTGAGCATTCTAGGACTTTGAATTCAGCATTATAAGAGGAGAGCACATGCCCATAATAGAGATGAGTGAACTATTTGAAATTTGGTTCGGTTTTGATTAGCCAAATTTTTACAAAAGTTTGGTTCGGACCCAAATCAATTCAGCCAGTACCAAAGTGGCTCCAATTGCCTTGGAAATTGGTATATAACATCCTCTAGTCTCCTAGGACTTTTCTTTTCCCCTTTCCCCCTCTCTAAGCTCTTGAACACCATGACAGCAATAGTAAATCATGTTTGAGTTACCATGACATACATAGCTATGGTTAAATGCATGTTTGATGGTGCTAACAAACAACATGTTTAACCCCTTAACCCTTTAAGGACCGGGCTCAATTTCACCTTAAGGACCAGGCCATTTTTTGCAAATGTGACCAGTGTCACTTTATGTCGAGATAACTTTTAAACACTTTTACTTATCCATGCCATTCTGAGATTGTTTTCTCGTCACATATTGTACTTCATGACAGTGGTAAAATTAAGTCAAAAAAATTGACATTTTTATTTATAAAAAATACCAAATTTTTATTTTAAGCAGTGGGTGCAATGACAGGGATCTGCTATAGCGCCGCCCTCATCATTGTACCTCTCAGATGCCGCGTTCATACATGATAGCGGCATCTGAGTGTAAAAACTGTGTAAAATTAACAATAAAAAAAATAATTTAAACTTACCTCCTTCATTTGCTCGTGACAGGCTGGCCTCCGCCATCTTGCTTGAAGATCTGGAACGAAATCTCGCGCGGCGCGAGATTATTTCATCACGCTGGCTGCCATGGTGATGTTATACGTCACCACGCACAGGATTTCAGCCAAGATCTTTAATCAAGATGGAGGCTGACTGCCTGTTGCAAGCAAATGTAGGAGGTAAGTTAGATTTATTTTATTTTTTTACACTATTTCAGGTTAAATCGATTCGCTGACACGAAGCATGAGGCAAATCGAGTTTATCCTGAAATTCTAATCAAATTCCATTTTGTGGGATTCAATTCGTTCATCTCTAGTTATTACCACATAAAGTGACATATTTCAAGTTTACAAAAAATGGCCTGGTCCTTAAAGGGATTATCCCATGATTAATGTAAAAAATCTAAATAGTACATGACAATACCTTTCTAACAAATCTAGAACCAGCCCTGTACCTCACATGGGTCCAGAGATGTCCATATTTATTGCTCTACTAGATTTATATCAAGCTGACAGCTCAAGGGGAGTGTCTTTTCTGCTGCAGCTCAGGGGGCGTGTCTCAGCTCTCCCTATCACAGCTTAACAACTTCACATCTGGGCCATTTGTCCCCTTCCTGACCAGGCCTAATTTAGCAAATCTGACATATCTCACTTTATGTGCCAATAACTTTGGAACGTTTTTACTTATCCAAGCTATTCAGAGATTGGTTTCTCGTGAGACATTGTACTGTATGCTAGTCATAAAGTTAAGTCAATATATTTCACCTTTATTTATGAAAAAATCCCAAATTTTTTAAGGACGTTAGAAGGCTTAGAATTCCTAAAATTTTTAAGAAAATTGCCAAAACCCACTATTTAAGGACCAGTTCAGGTCTGAAGTCACTTTGTGGGGCCTACATAGTGGATACCCCATAAATGACCCCATTGTAGAAACTAAACCCCTCATTTTACTCAAAACTGATTTTACTAACTTTGTTAACCATTTAGGTGTTCCACAAGAATTAAATGAAAATAGAGATCAAATTTTAAAATTTCACTTTTTTGGCAGATTTTCCATTTTAATTAAATTTTTTCTTTAACACATCGATGGTTAACAGCCAAATAAAACTCAATATTTATTACCCTGATTCTGCAGTTTACAGAAACACCCCACATGTGGTCGTAAGCTGATATAAGGATACACGGCAGGGCGCAGAATAAAAGAAGCGCCATATGGTTTTTGGAAGGAAGATTTTGCTGGACTGGTTTTTAGATGCCATGTCCCATTTGAAGCCTCCCAGTAGAAACTCCCAAAAAATGACCCCATTTTGGAAACTAGGGGATAAAGTGCTGGGTGAGAGAAATATCTTGGCAAAAGACAACTTTGTATAAAAAAATGAGAAAAGTTGTCTTTTGCCAAGATATTTCTCTCACCCAGCATGGGTATATGTAAAATGACACACCAAAACACATTCCCCAACTTCTCCTGAATACGGAGATACCAGATGTGTGACACTTTTTTGCAGCCTAGGTAGGCAAAGAAGCCCATATTCCAAAGAGCACCTTTCGGATTTCACCGGCCATTTTTTACAGAATTTGATTTCAAACTCCTTACCACACATTTGGGCCCCTAGAATGCCAGGGCAGTATAACTACCCCACAAGTGACCCCATTTTGGAAAGAAGACACCCCAAGGTATTCGCTGATGGGCATAGTGAGTTCATGGAAGTTTTTATTTTTTGTCAAAAGTTAGTGGAATATTAGACTTTGTAAGAAAAATAAATAGATAAATAAATCATCATTTTCTACTAACTTGTGACAAAAAATAAAAAATTCTAGGAACTCGCCATGCCCCTCACGGAATACCTTGGGGTGTCTTCTTTCCAAAATGGGGTCACTTGTGGGGTAGTTATACTGCCCTGGCATTTTCCAGGGGCCCAAATGTGTGGTAAGTAGGTAAATGACCTGTGAAATCCGAAAGGTGCTCTTTGGAATGTGGGCCCCTTTGCCCACCTAGGCTGCAAAAAAGTGTCACACATGTGGTATCTCCGTATTCAGGAGAAGTTGGGGAATGTGTTTTGGGGTGTCATTTTACATATACCCATGCTGGGTGAGATAAATATATTGGTCAAATGCCAACTTTGTATAAAAAAATGGGAAAAGTGGTCTTTTGACAAGATATTTCTCTCACCCAGCATGGGTATATGTAGAATGACACCCCAAAACACATTCCCCAACTTCTCCTGAATACGGAGATACCAGATGTGTGACACTTTTTTGCAGCCTAGGTGGGCAAAGAAGCCCATATTCCAAAGAGCACCTTTCGGATTTCACCGGCCATTTTTTACAGAATTTGATTTCAAACTCCTTACCACACATTTGGGCCCCTAGAATGCCAGGGCAGTATAACTACCCCACAAGTGACCCCATTTTGGAAAGAAGAGACCCTAAGGTATTCGCTGATGGGCATAGTGAGTTCATGGAAGTTTTTACTTTTTGTCACAAGTTAGTGGAATATGAGACTTTGTATGAAAAAAAAATAAATAAAAAATCAGCATTTTCCACTAACTTGTGACAAAAAATAAAAAATTCTAGGAACTCGCCATGCCCCTCACGGAATACCTTGGGGTGTCTTCTCTCCAAAATGGGGTCACTTGTGGGGTAGTTATACTGCCCTGGCATTTTCCAGGGGCCCTAATGTGTGGTAAGTAGGTAAATGACCTGTGAAATCCTAAAGGTGCTCTTTGGAATATGGGCCCCTTTGCCCACCTAGGCTGCAAAAAAGTGTCACACATGTGGTATCGCCGTATTCAGGAGAAGTTGGGGAATGTGTTTTGGGGTGTCATTTTACAAATACCCTTGCTGGGTGAGAGAAATATCTTGGCAAAAGACAACTTTTCCCATTTTTTTATACAAAGTTGGCATTTGACCAAGATATTTATCTCACCCAGCATGGGTATATGTAAAATGACACCCCAAAACACATTCCCCAACTTCTCCTGAGTACGGAGATACCACATGTGTGACAATTTTTTGCAGCCTAGGTGGGCAAAGGGGCCCATATTCCAAAGAGCACCTTTCGGATTTCACCGGTCATTTTTTACACATTTTGATTTCAAACTTCTTACCACACATTTGGGCCCCTAGAATGCCAGGGCAGTATAACTACCCGACAAGTGACCCCATTTTGGAAAGAAGACACCCCAAGGTATTTCGTGATGGGCATAGTGAGTTCATGGAAGTTTTTATTTTTTGTCACAAGTTAGGGGAATATGAGACTTTGTAAGGGAAAAAAATAAATAAAAATCATCATTTTCCGCTAACTTGTGACAAAAAATAAAAAATTCTAGGAACTCGCCATGCCCCTCACGGAATACCTTGGGGTGTCTTCTTTCCAAAATGGGGTCACTTGTGGGGTAGTTATACTGCCCTGGCATTTTCCAGGGGCCCTAATGTGTGGTAAATAGGTAAATGACCTGTGAAATCCTAAAGGTGCTCTTTGGAATGTGGGCCCCTTTGCCCACCTAGGCTGCAAAAAAGTGCCACACATGTGGTATCGCCGTATTCAGGAGAAGTTGGGCAATGTGTTTTGGGGTGTCTTTTTACATATACTCATGCTGGGTGAGAGAAATATCTCGGCAAAAGATAACTTTTCCTATTTTTCTATACAAAGTTGGCATTTGACCAAGATATTTATCTCACCCATCATAGGTATATGTAAAATGACACCCCAAAACACATTGCCCAACTTCTCCTGAGTACGACGATACCACATGTGTGACACTTTTTTGCAGCCTAGATGCACAAATGGGCCCACATTCATTTTATGAGGGAATTTTTAGACATTTGGATCCCAGACTTCTTCTCACGCTTTAGGGCCCCTAGAATGCCAGGGCAGTATAAATACCCCACATGTGACCCCATTTTGGAAAGAAGACACCCCAAGGTATTCAATGAGCGGCATGGCGAGTTCATAGAATTTATATTTTTTTGGCACAAGTTAGCAGAAATTGATATTTTTTTTTCTCACAAAGTCTCCCTTTCCGCTAACTTGGGACAAAAATTTCAATCTTTCATGGACTCAATATGCCCCTCACGGAATACCTTGGGGTGCCTTCTTTCCGAAATGGGGTCACATGTGGGGTATTTATACTGCCCTGGCATTCTAGGGGCCCTAAAGCGTGAGAAGAAGTCTGGAATATAAATGTCTAAAAAATTTTACGCATTTGGATTCCGTGAGAGGTATGGTGAGTTCATGTGAGATTTAATTTTTTGACACAAGTTAGTGGAATATGAGACTTTGTAAGAAAAATAATAATAATTTCCGCTAACTTGGGCCAAAAAAATGTCTGAATGGAGCCTTACAGGGGGGTGATCAATGACAGGGGGGTGATCAATGACAGGGGGGTGATCAGGGAGTCTATATGGGGTGATCACCCCCCTGTCATTGATCACCCCCCTATAAGGCTCCATTCAGACGTCCGTATGTGTTTTGCGGATCCGATCCATCTATCAGTGGATCCGTAAAAATCATGCGGACGTCTGAATGGAGCTTTACAGGGGGGTGATCAATGACAGGGGGGTAATCAATGACAGGGGGGTGATCAGGGAGTCTATATGGGGTGATCACCACAGTCATTGATCACGCCCCTGTAAGGCTCCATTCAGACGTCCGTATGCGTTTTGCGGATCCGATCCATCTATCAGTGGATCCGTAAAAATCATGCGGACGTCTAAATGGAGCTTTACAGGGGGGTGATCAATGACAGGGGGGTAATCAATGACAGGGGGGTGATCAGGGAGTCTATATGGGGTGATCAGGGGTGATCAGGGGCTAATAAGGGGTTAATAAGTGACAGGAGGGGGTGTAGTGTGGTGCTTGGTGCTACAAATTGCTGAGCTATCTGTGTCCTCTGGTGGTCGATCCAAACAAAAGGGACCACCAGAGGACCAGGTAGCAGGTATATTAGACGCTGTTATCAAAACAGCGTCTAATATACCTGTTAGGGGTTAAAAAAAATCACATCTCCAGCCTGCCAGCGAACGATCGCCGCTGGCAGGCTGGAGATCCACTCTCTTACCTTCCGATCCTGTGAACGCGCGCGCCTGTGTGCGCGCGTTCACAGGAAATCTCGCGTCTCGCGAGAGGACGCGCCAGCGCGTCCAGGCGGAATCAATCAACCACCTCCAGGACGCGTCGCTGCGTACGGCGGTCCGGAGGTGGTTAAGGAGCTTGCAGATAATGTCCCTCGGGGGTTCGCCCGGTTTCGGTTTAGGACGTAGGGCACGATGAGCTCTTTCTATTATAATGGGGTCTGGGTAATCTTCTCCCAACAAGGAATGGCAAATTTCTTTTGTTGCTGAGGGAATTGCTTCTATGGCGACAGTCTCTGGGACTCCCCTAATTCGAATATTATTCCTCCTACCTCTATTATGTTGATCCTCCATATAGTCATATAGATTGTTGATGTGCTGTTGGTAGACGGAAAGAGCAGGAGAGTTCTTGCTTGTGTATTCAGCTACCGCATATTGATTAGACTCCAAGGCTTCAACCCTTTGTCCTATTTGCCTCACTTCTCTCTTTATTTCAGAAAGTTTCTCTAACACAGGATTTAATGCTTTGGATAAAGCTTGAGAAATGAAAGATCTGGATATTAGGAGATCCGAGGCAGCGTCTATTTGGTCTTCCTCCTCACTTTCTCTATCTTGTTGTGATAATGCTTGTCGTTGAGAGCTGCTTTTGGGGGTGGTCTGAGATGCCCCTTGGGTGCACAAATTTTTCTTCATCATAAACCTGTCAAGGTCCAATTGAGCAAGAGAAGGTGCCTTAGACTGTTTGTGAGAGTCTTGATCAACCCCCCTGTATCTTCCAACCTTCACCATATGTGCGTATGCTTGGCCCCTGAAGCTAGTTACTCACTTCTTCATCTAACGGTTAAGTAAATTAACACATCACTGGATAAGATGTATCTGTGGCTTGTTTCCCATCCTCTGTAACCTCATTGAATGTGGTTAGACGTTTTCAGTCATGTTGCACCGACCGCCTAAATAGGTTACTGTCTCTTTAAATTTATGATTTTAGTGCAGGCAATATTTGAACAGTAGATATTCCTCCCAATTCAGCTCCAGTCTGCTGGAGCGCCTATTGGTATGTAAGACCACTCAGGCCAAGCACTCAACAAAGATCTGTGGGCTATGACAAAGAACTGTAGGCTATGAGGGGCAGCTGTAGGCAGGATATGTTTGCAGCTGATTGCGGTTTAACAACCAATTAGCCTGCAGCTCTTGTGATAGTCGGGCTCCTGTATTGAGTGAATCAGCCTAGCTGCCAGGCTCATTAAACTGTGCAATTCCAGGTAATGCAGCTGTCACTGGAGTCAGTATGATCTGACGATATGACGAAAATGGCGCCCGCACTGCACTACTACCTTCCGTATGGCGCTATGACCTCTTCTGTTGCCGGGCTGAGGTAAGCACACTTGTATGGATGATAATCTTACCCCAAGCTCACGGTGTTGTCAATCTTGCCGATTGTAGCTGAAGAGGCGCTTTATGGATGACCTCGCTCTGCTTCCGAACTAGGCCAGGAATGCCTTCTCCGTTCGGCTTCACCTGAGGCTTGGATCGGGGCAGTTCTTTTTGGCCCCAGAAAGGGTCTCAGAGTGGGGCAGATGATAATCGGCTTCTCCTGCGAACTTGCATTAGGCTTGCGTAGGCGTTATTTGTGCCGGTCAGAGCGGAGGGAAGGCTCTCTGGTCAGCCTCGCTCTGTCTTAAATCTAGGCCGAGGATTCCTTCTCCTCTAGGCCTCACTCTAAACTCCAGAACGGAGTGGTCTTTTGGCCCCAAAAAGATCTCTATATGTGGCAGATGTTAGTCGGCGTCGCCTGGGCTCTGAAATAAGGTTGTTATACTTTATATAAAGGGCACATGAGGTTAGATTAGATCTACTTTATCAGAGCTGCTGCTATAGACGTCTTTCCCGGTCAGCAGCTAGCCACGCACCGTGTCTCTATTTTCTAAAGGAAGAGTTGACATTTTTATTGGTACCATTTTTGGGTACATATGATTTTTTGATCATTCATTATTACACTTTATGGAGCAAGGTGACCAAAAAATGTGTTGTTTTAAAAAAGTTTTTATTTATTTATTTTCACAGTGTGCACTTGAGGGGTTAGGTTATGTGAAATTTTTATAGAGCAGGTTGTTAAGGATGCGGCAATACCTAATATGTATACTTTTATTTATTTCATTTTAACACAAAAAAAATTATGTTTTAGTGTCTCCATGTTCTAAGAGCTATAGTTTTTTGTTTTTTTTCAAGCGATTTTCTTATGTAGGGGCTAATTTTTTGCGCAATGAGGTGCCGGTTTTATTGGTACAATTTTGTGAGATATATGCCTTTTTGATCGCTTTATGTTGCACTTTTTGTGATGTAAGGTGACAAAAATGGCTTCTTTATACAGTTTTTTATGGTGTTTATCGGATTGGGTGGATCATGTGATATATTTATAGAGCCGATCGTTACGGACGCGGTGATACTTAATATGTGTAATTTATTAATGTTTTTCATTTATTTTTTTAAAATTTGTGGATATGTGAAAAGGCTATTTATTTTCTTTTTCATTTAGATTTTATTTATTTTTTACATAATTTTTTTTTACTTTTTTATTTTCACCCTTTTTTTTTTATTAAGTCCCACTTGTATTTTAAAGATCCAGTGTGCCTGATGGCTGTATTATACATTGCAATGCTCTTGCATTGCAAAGTATAGTACTATTATTTTTCCTGGTAGATGGCAACACAGGAAGTCTTTGCAAGGCATCCGGTTACCATGGCAAACATTGGCTCGCTGCCGTTGCAGCGCAGCAGCCCAATGGTTGAGAGAGGGAGCTGTTTCTGACACATTCAAGAGGACCACATAAAGGGGCAAAAATGAATGCTGGGAATACAGTAAGGGGAAGGTGACATCGGCAGGCATATTTGTAGCTAGGGACAGGCATTTGCTGAGCAATACTGGAGAGTTTGAGGGGGGAAAGCAGATTACAGGCACTGATAGCGGAATAGGGCAGATGGGGGAGGCAGGAGGCATTAGGACGCTCTTATAAGGGCACACATCGGGAAGAGGGCTAAATGACCAGCACATATTGGTGGCACTGATCATCTAATGCCTGATTTCAGGCTCTGATCTGCAGAGTGCAGATCAGAGCCTGAAACCAGCATTTTTACACTGTCGCGATCCGATTGGTTAGTCTGCACAGACTAAACAATCGGATCGATCGCCGGCAAGGGACCACTCTGATTGATCCCTTGCCGGCATTAATGGACTGTATGCTGTCCGTGACAGCGGCAGTGCAGGGGCAGAAGCTTTAATCCAAACGTTTAGCAGCTTTTGGTTTAAAGAGCTGCCATGACGTTTATACACTTGCTAGCTGCATGGGGTATGTGCAGATAGCACGTATATAGCAGTATGGCAGTCATGAAGGGGTTAATCAGCAGCAGCGGTACAGTGTGGATTTGGAAAGGGTAGGATATTAGAGACAAGTGTCCACAACAGTAGCTGCATCAGAAGCAGCAAAGCATGGAACATACAAGGCAGTATATCCGCTGTCTATGGGCAGTAGTAGTACTAGTAGCAGTAGTAGTAGTTACGGACGTGTAGTGTTAATGGTGGTGACAGTAGAGGATTAGCAGCAAGGAGTAACAGCTGTATGGAACATGATATTAGTGTTGAGCGTGAATATTCGAGAATTCACTAATATTTCGAATATAGTGCTATATATTCTCTATATTGAATATTCGTCATTTTTTTACATCTGAAAACATGATTCCTCCCTGCTTCTTGCTTGTGGGCCAATGAGTCATTGGCCCACAAGCAACTTAAGCAGGGAGGAATCATGACTTTATATTGGAAAACTGACAAATATTCTAAAAAACAAATATAAAACACTATATCGAATATATTAGTTTTTTTGAAAATTTGTCTTTTATTTTCAATCTGTACAGTTGTTCCACTTCGGCAAACTCCTCCCCGACAAGCGTCTCCGTCACCATGGGAATGCCTGTGGGTTACAATATACAATCGGATCTGGGGGCGGAGCTAGCATCAACTAAATCGCCCATACAGCTTGGATTTACAGCCTGTCCGACTCAGGATGGTAAAGATAGAAGGCTCTAAAGCCGGCGACTCCTCAAGCCATCAAAAATCCTCTAACAACGAAGGGAAGATGGACAAATTTATCAAGAAAGCTGCCTATGCTGCAAGGGAAACAAAGATGGCACCTAGCTCGCCGCGCACTCCTGGTCACAAGCAGACGGAGGCTCCGGACACCGCTCACAGAGGTGAGGCTGAAGCAGATACCCTGTCTATCTCACGCACATACCTCAGGGAAGCCCTAGCCTCCTCACTTTTAGCTGCCCTGGAGCCCCTGAGCTCTGATCGCCTAACCATAAAACAAGACGTCCGACACATAGGATGCAGAGTGGAGACACTTGAGGACTCTCAAACGGTCCTGATTCAACACCAAATCGCTATTAAGCACAATCTGCAGGCGATACAAGTGAATATAAACACTCTCTATAATGTCATAGAAGATCAGGAGAACAGAGGGAGGTGTAACAACTTGCGCTTCAGGGGCATACCAGAGTCGGTCACGCCAGGGGCTATACCCAATACCATTGTACAGATATGACTCTCTCTCCTGGGCCCAGACTCTGCGCATGAAGTGCTCCTAGAACGAGCCCATAGGGCCCTAAAGCCTAAACCTGCACCCACAGCCCCTCCCAGGGACATTATCTGCAAGTTTTTGCACTTCCCAGTGAAAGAGGCTGTTATCGCCAAAGCCAGAGAGGCCAGGTCAGTTAACTGGGATGGTCAGGATATTCTCATTTTCCAGGACCTTGCTCAATCGATCCTGAAAAAGAGAAGGGCACTAAAGCCACTGATAGATTGTCTCAGAGCAAAAAGTGTCCCATATAGATGGTCCTTTCCTTTTGGACTCTCCTTCATGTATGAGGGACGCAGAATGAACATCTCTTCCTATCTGGACCTGGATCAAGTTTATGAACATCTGGAAATGGAACCCCTGGAAATACAAAACTGGGACCCTGTTCAGGACTTAACCAACTTACCAGATCTACCTCCTCTTGAGCTCTGGGAGAAGCAACACACCCCGAAACCCCAAAGAAGCAGAAGAGGAAACTCTAAAGTAACACCCAGGAGACTTCCAATGGGAGAATAAGATGATCTTATTCAGCTCTCTCCTTAAGCAATCCCCTCTGCGGGGCTTTCTCCCTCCAACCTCAGTTACTGCTCTCCTCACTCTCTTTCTCTGTCAGGCCTCCTTACTTCATTTTTCTCTGAAACTCCTCATCTGATCCTTTCCTGGATCTCTACTTTCAATAAGGGCGATAATATTTGGAATACTGTAACCCTCTCCTCCTCCTCACTACATCTCTCTCTTTCTTACTTTTTCACCTTTCAATTCCTTCCCCCCTATTCTGTGAGACTGTAATGCGTAATATGGTCTCTCTTTTCTTATACAAATCTCCTAGGGAGGTATACCTCCCATTACTTACCAATCTGCATACATTTTTGTTCTTATTGTTATGTTTTACTGTTCCTTTTGACTATCTGTTTACTATGAGACATGATCAGTTTGGAATTATTCTATTACACTTCCCCTCTGAGATGATGCCGGGGGCTCTCTCCTTTCGAGGTGGCACCCCCTTCTTCACCTACCAGCTGTTTACACCTATGTGGCCAATCTAATTTTAGCTCCCCTTACCTTCTCTCTTGTACCCAAACATGAATGACCTCAGAATTGACTCCTACAATGTCAAAGGGCTGAGTTGACCCTCCAAGAGAATTTTCTCACTTTTGCACAAAGGGAAGAGCTTGATAGTCTTCCAACAGGAAACTCATTTTAAGCATGGTAACTACCCCAACCTCTCCTTTTCTAAATTTCCCAACTGGTACCATTGTGGGGCTCTGGGTGCCGCCTCGAGAGGGGTCAGCATTGGATTCCATAAAGGGCTACCTTTTCAATACAAATACCATACCCAGGACCCTGAGGGTAGATAGCTCATCTTGAAAGGCTTAGTGGGACTAACCCTCTTCACATTTGTGAATGTATACGCTCCAAACACGAACCAAATTAACTGGCTCTCCTCCCTCTTTACTTTAATTGAATCCCACAGAGAGGGGATTTTAATTATAGCCGGAGATTTCAACTTGGCCCTCAACCCACTCATAGACACCTTCTCCAGGAAATCCTCCATCCCCTTTAAAGCCCTCAAACTAACGCATACCAAACTTTTTAACTTAGGGGTATTAGATACTTGGCATTGCCCTAATCCTATTGCACTTGATTATTATTTTTACTCCTCAGCAAACAACTCGTATAGCAGAATAGATTACATCTTTATCTCTAAAGAACACCTACAATATTGCTCTTCAGCCAAGATTGGGGACCTGACGCTTTCAGATCACTCCCCAATATTCTGTGATGTTCGCCCTTCCCCCAGATCAGGTAAGAATTTTAACTGGAGGTTCAATGAGTCCTTGCTGATTAATGCTAAGTATAAATCCCAAATATCCTCCTACCTGGAGGAATATTTTTCCATCAATACCCCAGATGTGTCCCCCCAGGTCCTGTGGGATGCCCACAAAGTCTACATCAGAGGTAGGCTAATTGGCCTTTGCTCCTTTATTAAAAAGGAATCTGAGAAAAAACTATGTTCATTACTGTCAAAAATACACATATTAGAAAAGGCCCATAAACAATCTCTGCTTGCTCAACAACTCACTGACCTCTCTTCTCTTAAAAACAAATTGAAAAACCTTCTAAACGAAAGATCAGCCAAGTTCTTTCTATCTGCCCAACAAAAATTCTTTGCTCATGGCAACAAAGCTTCAAAATTCATGATGCAAAGAATGAAACAGAGAAGAGACGCCCTCTATGTCCAGAGCATTAAATCCCCACAGGGAGCTCCACTCTTTAAAGCAGAAGAGATTGCTGAGCAGTTTAAACTTTTTTACCAATCTCTATATAATCTACCTCCCTCAGTGCTCCCGGATCCCCTCCTGGGGAGAGAGGCCAATATTAATTTGTTCCTGGATTCTCTCAAACTCCCATCACTTACAGTTTCCCAAAGTAGTTCTCTAATTAAGCCATTTACAATCTCTGAATTAACATTAGCCATAAATTCAACCCCTAAAGGTAAATGCCCAGGTGCTGATGGCCTACCCCTATCCTACTACTCAGCCTTCAGGGACTCCCTCCTCCCCTTCCTACTTCCAATATGTAACCTCACAATACTTAACCATCCCGTTTCAACAGACATGACTAGAGCCATCATTACAATTATCCCCAAGGAAGGCAAAGACCCATCCCTTTGTTCTAATTATCCCCCTATCTCTCTACTCAATGTCTATCTTAAACTTATAGCCAAAATGTTAGCTACTAGACTACAAAGCCTTCTGCCCAGTCTGATCCACCCTGATCAGGTAGGTTTTGTCAAGGGACAAGAGGGGGAAGATAACACCACAAAGGTCGTAAATGCCCTATTTTATGCCTTCCACAAGTCCACCCCCCTGGTTTTGATCGGCACGGACACCGAAAAAGCATTTGACAGGGTTGACTGGACCTATATCAAGCTAGCATTGTCTAGACGATTCCAGATTCCAGAGAGTTACATTAACTCTGTATTCTCTATGTATACCCACTCTTCGGCATCCGTGTCGGTCAATGGTATCCTGTCTTCCTGTTTCTCAATTAGAAACGGGACGAGGCAGGGGTACCCTCTTTCCCCTCTCCTCTTTGTCCTGGTGATGAAAATACTCCTGTAAGTCCTCAGACAGGATGCCGAGATTAAGGGCCTTCTGGTTGGAGGACTTGAATTCAAACTTGCTGCCTTTGCAGATGACTTACTGATCCTCACAACTTACCCCTGTAAATCTATAAATACCATCTTGCTGACACTAAGTCATTTTGGCTGACTATCTAATTTCAAAGTCAATCCCTCCAAATCCCAAGTACTTCATATTGGCCTCTCCCCCCTGGCTCTTTCTTCCCTCCAGACAAATTCCCCATTTGATTGGCACACCCAACAACTGACATATCTTGGAGTTAAACTCCCCCCTTATTTGTCAGACTTATTTAAAGGGAATCTGTCACTAGCAATTTACCAATTTTTTTTTTTTTCATGAATCCATGTTTAACAGAGTACCTTTTTTCCATCGGTCTTGTTCTTTTGATTTTCCGTCTTGTCATTTCTTCAAAAAATCGATTCTTATGATATGTAAATGACGCTGTAAGGAGCCCAGAGGGGCGTTCTTCTTTCTCCACGGTGCCCAGGAATGCCCCTCTGAAGTGCCGTGCCCGGCTAAATTTGAAATCTAATAACACCTCCAAGTTCATCTAAATCCCCTCCCAGAGGCGCGGCTAAGTGCTCAACACCCCCCCTCCTCAGCGCCGCGCTCTGCGGCAAACACCCCGATCCTCCTCTCGCCGGCATCCCAAATCCCGCGCAGGCGCAGTGCCGACAGTCATCTTATCATAGCGCAGGCAATCGCCGGCACTGCACCTGCGCGGGATTTGGGATGCCGGCGAGAGGAGGATCGGGGTGTTTGCCGCAGAGCGCGGCGCTGAGGGGAGGAGGGGGCGTTGTTGAGCACTTAGCCGCGCCTCTGGGAGGCGATTTAGATGAACTTGGAGGCGTTATTAATTTTCAAATTTTGCCGGGCACGGCACTTCAGAGGGGCGTTCCTGGGCACCGTGGAGAAAGAAGAACGCCCCTCTGGGCTCCTTATTTACATATCATAAGAATCGATTTTTTGAAGAAATGACAAGACGGAAAATCAAAAGAACAAGACCGATGGAAAAAAGGTACTCTGTTAAACATGGATTCATGAAAAAAAAATTGGGTAAATTGCTAGTGACAGATTCCCTTTAAACTAAACTACAAATCTTTATTGCTTTTGATAACTGCCCACCTGGACTCATTGGACTTTCCATACCTGTCCTGGTTTGGAAGGAAGAACATCCTCATGTCTCTGGTAATCTCGAGATTGACTTACCTGATGCAAGTTCTCCCTTCATTTCCCTAAATAAACTAATCTGTAGATATATTTGGCAGGGGAAGAGCCCACGTATCTCTTTCGACACGCTTACTAAACCCAAAGCTAATGGAGGAATCGGGCTACCTGACCACGAAACATACATGGTTGACTTTGGAAAACTCCTTCTTCCCCTCCCCTGTCCGGGCCTATCTGCTGGCTGACAAGCCACCTCGGACACCAAACTCTATTCCCAATTCCCTGATTCGTAATACTCTGAAGGTGTGGAGGTGGTTCTCGGCCAGTAAAGAGGCTTTGACACTACCCTCCCCCTTTTTACTTGTAAAGGATGTCCTAGCTCTAGCTCCTAGAGAACTGAGAGAAACCTGCCCTATCCCTTTAAGGTCTTCTAAGATCCCCATTTCTGAACTTTTGGACCAAGACGGTTGTATACTACCAGACCCTGAACTTTGTTTAAAGCTTGAAATACCTACTCATAACTATTTCCTTATGAGATATTAAAAGTCAGAAACTCTCCTGCTTATAAAATAAACTCTCCCCTCAGGAGAGACCAGCTGGTTTGAGAGGCTGACGGGCAATTTGCTACCCCCTCCCAAAACAATATCCACAATATATAAGTCTCTTAAGACTCCTTCTTCCAGCACAAAACTTAAAGCGATCCCTGTCGACCTCTGAATTTGCGAAATTATTAGTTACCCCCCATAAGATCTCCAGATGCATTTGCATCCAAGAAAATAGTTACAAGGTATTATCACGCTGGTATAGGACCCCAGATAAAACATGTATTTACAAACCTGGTTCTCCTGTGTGTTGGAGATGTTAGAAGGAAAAAGGTACATATCTCCATATCTGGTGGTCCTGCGACCCAATCAAGACCTGATGGTCTAAAATTGTTAACACCTGCAACCAAATTTACCAGACTTCCTTTCCCTGCAACCCCGAGGTAACTTTGCTTACTAGGGAGTTGGAGGAGTTAACTCACACAAAGCCTCTCTCTTCTCCATTTTACTGGCTGCGGCCAGAATACTCCTGCCATCCTTTTGGCTTTCCCCTGAATTCCCTACTGAAGAACACTGAATTAACAAGGTCGATCAGATATATAGGCTTGAGGAACTTTACCATTGGGAACTACGATCCAGAGCTACATTCCTCCGGATATGGTCCCCCTGGAAAACTTACAGGAAATTCTCCTAACCCCCCTCTCTGATAATCCCCCTACAGCACTCGTGCTACAGGGCCCATACTGTGTCCCACGTTCAAACCTCAATATAGTAGCTTCTTCCAAATACCCATGTCTTCTCTTTGTTTATGGTTATTTTGTTAACTGTATTTATCCAAAACCTGTCCTAGCTGGCCTTCACCGGTCAACATACATATCTGCCAACTATGCTTGTAATTTTTCATATGCAAAAACTATTTTGACTACTATTTGTATGGATATATACAACTTTTTGAAAAAACAATAAAAAATTGTTAATAAAAAAAAAAAGAATATACAATGAGATCGTGAAAACTCTGATCCGATAGTATATTCTAATCCCCAGGCATTCCTATGGTGATGGGACGCTTGCCTGGGGTTTAGAATATACAATCGGATCTGAGTTTTCACGATATCAGTGAGATAGTGAAAACTCAGATCCGATGGTATATTCTAACCCACAGGCGTTCCCATGGTGACAGGGACGCTTGTCGGGGAGGAGTATGCCGAAGTGGAACAACTGTACAGATTGAAAAAAAAATATATACAAATATTCGATATAGTGCTATATATTTGCTTTTTAGAATATTACGAATATTCTAAAACAAGAATATATAGCAATATAGCGAATATTCGAAAAATAAATAGAGCTATTTAGCTAATATAATGCTATAATCTTCTTTGTCTAATAGTTGTAATTTTTTTCTCATCTGAAGTTCAGATGGGAAAAAAATTATTAAACTATTAAAAAAAAAGATTATAGCACTATATTAGCTAAATTGCTCTATATTTTTTTTTCAGAATATTCACTATATTGCTATATATTCTTGTTTTAGAATATTACTAATATTTAAAAAAACGAATATATACCACTATATCGAATATATCTGTTTTTTAGAATAATTGTCATTTTATTCCATCTGAAGTTATGATTCCTACCTGCTTAACCACCTCCGGACCGCCGTACGCAGCGACGCGTCCTGGAGGTGGTTGATTGATTCCGCCTGGACGCGCCGGCGCGTCCTCTCGCGAGACGCGAGATTTCCTGTGAACGCGCGCACACAGGCGCGCGCGTTCACAGGATCGGAAGGTAAACGAGTGGATCTCCAGCCTGCCAGCGGCGATCGTTCGCTGGCAGGCTGGAGAAGTGATTTTTTTAACCCCTAACAGGTATATTAGACGCTGTTTTGATAACAGCGTCTAATATACCTGCTACCTGGTCCTCTGGTGGTCCTTTTTGTTTGGATCGACCACCAGAGGACACAGATAGCTCAGCAATATGTAGCACCAAGCACCACTACACTACACCCCCCCCCTGTCACTTATTAACCCCTTATTAGCCCCTGATCACCCCTGATCACCCCATATAGACTCCCTGATCACCCCCCCTGTCATTGATTACCCCCCTGTCATTGATCACCCCCCTGTAAAGCTCCATTCAGACGTCCGCATGATTTTTACGGATCCACTGATAGATGGATCGGATCCGCAAAACGCATACGGACGTCTGAATGGAGCCTTACAGGGGCGTGATCAATGACGGTGGTGATCACCCCATATAGACTCCCTGATCACCCCCCTGTCATTGATTACCCCCCTGTCATTGATCACCCCCTGTAAAGCTCCATTCAGACGTCCGCATGATTTTTACGGATCCACTGATAGATGGATCGGATCCGCAAAACGCATACGGACGTCTGAATGGAGCCTTACAGGGGCGTGATCAATGACTGTGGTGATCACCCCATATAGACTCCCTGATCACCCCCCTGTCATTGATTACCCCCCTGTCATTGATCACCCCCCTGTAAAGCTCCATTCAGACGTACGCATGATTTTTACGGATCCACTGATAGATGGATCGGATCCGCAAAACGCATACGGACGTCTGAATGGAGCCTTACAGGGGCGTGATCAATGACTGTGGTGATCACCCCATATAGACTCCCTGATCACCCCCCTGTCATTGATTACCCCCCTGTCATTGATCACCCCCCTGTAAAGCTCCATTCAGACGTCCGCATGATTTTTACGAATCCACTGATAGATGGATCGGATCCGCAAAACGCATACGGACGTCTGAATGGAGCCTTACAGGGGCGTTATCAATGACTGTGGTGATCACCCCATATAGACTCCCTGATCACCCCCCTGTCATTGATTACATCCCTGTCATTGATCACCCCCCTGTAAAGCTCCATTTAGACGTCCGCATGATTTTTACGGATCCACTGATAGATGGATCGGATCCGCAAAACGCATACGGACGTCTGAATGGAGCTTTACAGGGGCGTGATCAATGACTGTGGTGATCACCCCATATAGACTCCCTGATCACCCCCCTGTCATTGATTACCCCCCTGTCATTGATCACCCCCCTGTAAAGCTCCATTTAGACGTCCGCATGATTTTTACGGATCCACTGATAGATGGATCGGATCCGCAAAACGCATACGGAAATCTGAATAGAGCCTTACATAGGCGTGATCAATGACGGTGGTGATCACCCCATATAGACCCCTGATCACCCCCCTGTCATTGATGACCCCCCTGTAAAGCTCCATTTAGACGTCCGCATGATTTTTTCAGATCCACTGATAGATGGATCGGATCCGCAAAACGCATACAGACGTCTGAATGGAGCCTTACAGGGGCGTGATCAATGACTGTGGTGATCACCCCATATAGACTCCCTGATCACCCCCCTGTCATTGATTAACCCCCTGTCATTGATCACCCCCCTGTAAAGCTCCATTTAGACGTCCGCATGATTTTTTCAGATCCACTGATAGATGGATCGGATCCGCAAAACGCATACGGACGTCTGAATGGAGCCTTACAGGGGCGTGATCAATGACTGTGGTGATCACCCCATATAGACTCCCTGATCACCCCCCTGTCATTGATTACCCCCCTGTCATTGATCACCCCCCTGTAAAGCTCCATTTAGACGTCCGCATGATTTTTAAGGATCCACTGATAGATGGATCGGATCCGCAAAACGCATACGGACATCTGAATGGAGCCTTATAGGGGGGTGATCAATGACAGGGGGGTGATCACCCCATATAGACTCTCTGATCAACCCCCTGTCATTGATCACCCCCCTGTCATTGATCACCCCCCTGTAAGGCTCCATTCAGACATTTTTTTGGCCCAAGTTAGCGGAAATAATTTTTATTTTTTTTACAAAGTCTCATATTCCACTAACTTGTGTAAAAAAATAAAATCTCACATGAACTCACCATACCCCTCACGGAATCCAAATGCGTAAATTTTTTTAGGCATTTATATTCCAGACTTCTTCTCACGCTTTAGGGCCCCTAGAATGCCAGGGCAGTAAAAATACCCCACATGTGACGCCATTTCGGAAAGAAGACACCCCAAGGTATGCCGTGAGGGGCATATTGAGTCCATGAAAGATTGAAATTTTTGTCCCAAGTTAGCGGAAAGGGAGACTTTGTGAGAAAAAAATATATATATATCAATTTCTGCTAACTTGTGCCAAAAAAAATAAATTTCTATGTACTCGCCATGCCCCTCATTGAATACCTTGGGGTGTCTTCTTTCCAAAATGGGGTCCCATGTGGGGTATTTATACTGCCCTGGCATTCTAGGGGCCCTAAAGCGTGAGAAGAAGTCTGGGATCCAAATGTCTAAAAATGCCCTCATAAAATGAATGTGGGCCCCTTTGCGCATCTAGGCTGCAAAAAAGTGTCAAACATGTGGTATCGCCGTACTCAGGAGAAGTTGGGCAATGTGTTTTGTGGTGTCATTTTACATATACCCATGCTGGGTGAGATAAATATCTTTGTCAAATGCCAACTTTGTATAAAAAAATGGAAAAAGTTGTCTTTTGCCGAGATATTTCTCTCACCCAGCATGAGTATATGTAAAAAGACACCCCAAAACACATTGCCCAACTTCTCCTGAATACGGAGATACCACATGTGTGACACTTTTTTGCAGCCTAGGTGGGCAAAGGGGCCCACATT